>NC_139916.1:1946658-2009158 GCF_963514095.1 Eutrigla gurnardus | reverse complement strand
CACCTCCCGACATATGCAAGATGAAAACGTGCTTTTAGTTGATTAGCATTGAATAACATTGAATTTCCTCCCAAAACCAGAAGGTTGACGATCCGGATCAAAGGATCAAATGTGTGAAAGATTCCCAAAGATTTTTAGGAGATTAAAACACGTTTTCTGCTATAAACTGAATCTAATTTATGTGTTTAAGGCTGAATTTGTTGCTCTTTACCCACAATGCACTGCGGTGTTTCATCACATCAAAGGGACGACCTCGGCTTCATGGGTTACTCGCGTAACTCGAGTTTGCTCGCGTTTACAAATATTGATCAGCTGTTTCTTCAGCTGGAGGAAGACGATGCCGACCAATGGGAGACGCTCGAGCAGCAACGAGTGGGCGGAGCCTACGACTGTTTCATAGACGTGTTCATTACCTTTAACGTTCTTAGAGCTTTGTGATCAGGTTCAAAGTGACCGAGGTCAGATTAAACACACGGTTCGGACCAACACCCTCCAGTGTGAAGCCGTGGTGCAGACACACAATAGGCCCTCTCTCTCTCCCTCTCTCTGTCTGTCTCTGTCTCACTCTCTCCCTCTCTCTCTCCCTCTCTCTCTCCCTCTCCCTCTCTCTCTCTCTCTCTCTCTCTCTCTCTCCCTCTCTCTCTCCCTCTCTCTCTCCCTCTCCCTCTCTCTCTCCCTCCCTCTCTCTCCCTCTCTCTCTCCCTCTCCCTCTCTCTCTCCCTCCCTCTCTCTGTCTCCCTCTCTCCCTCTCTGTCTCTCTCTCCCTCTCTCTCTCTGTCTCTCTCTCCCTCTCTCCCTCTCTCTCTCCCTCTCCCTCTCTCTCTCCCTCCCTCTCTCTGTCTCCCTCTCTCCCTCTCTGTCTCTCTCTCCCTCTCTCTCTCTGTCTCTCTCTCCCTCTCTCCCTCTCTCTCTCCCTCTCCCTCTCTCTCTCCCTCCCTCTCTCTCTCCCTCTCCCTCTCTCTCTCCCTCCCTCTCTCTCCCTCTCTCTCTCTGTCTCCCTCTCTCCCTCTCTGTCTCTGTCTCTCTCCCTCTCCCTCTCTCTCTGTCTCCCTCTCTCCCTCTCTGTCTCTCTCTCCCTCTCTCTCTCTGTCTCTCTCTCCCTCTCTCTCTCCCTCTCCCTCTCTCTCTCCCTCCCTCTCTCTCTCCCTCTCCCTCTCTCTCTCCCTCCCTCTCTCTCCCTCTCTCTCTCTGTCTCTCTCTCCCTCTCTCTCTCTCTCTCTCCCTCCCTCTCTCTCCCTCTCTCTCTCTCTCCCTCTCTCTCTCTCTCCCTCCCTCTCTCCCTCTCTCCCTCCCTCTCTCTCTCTGATGATCAGAATGAAGCCTATTCTTGTGGCTCTCGTACAGATCATGACCTAAAATGGTGACTTCACTTCATCAGCTCCTCTGTGCATCCGAGGAGTCGGCTGGCGGGGGAAAAAACCATAATACACATGTGGAGTACACAGTTGTTTGTAGTATTTGTGTGATGAATACTTCCTGCCCTCGTTGCTAGGCAACAACAGACCGCAGACGCCAGGTATCACATTATGGATCTGAGAGATGCTGCAGCGAGGTCGGAAGTTCCTTAGCAACGGAAAACAAGCGTTGGGCCCGAGCAGAGCGATGCCATCAGCAGGCCCGAGGGGAGCCGTCCCTCCGGGTGGACATCTTTCCACTCCGCCGCCGCCGTCGGCGTGTCAACAGCCGCTACGTGCTACGTGCTACGTGCTACAAGCCGCGGACCGAACACATCAACAGGCAGGAAGTGTTCTGTTAGATATCAGCAGTTTCACTGAGGCGAGCTCCGTTTGTGTGCAGATACTTACTTAAACTTTATACTGTTGAATCACCTCTACACCCCCCCCCCCCCCCCCCCCATGTTCAACAGCAGGAAAACAACAGCTTGCCCCCCCCATGTTCAACAGCAGGAAAACAACAGCTTGCCCCCCCCCCATGTTCAACAGCAGGAAAACAACAGCTTGCCCCCCCCCCCATGTTCAACAGCAGGAAAACAACAGCTTGCCCCCCCCCCCCCATGTGGATTAATTAGACTGATGCAGCGATTGCTGTCTGTGTGACACCGAGTAGACCCTTAGGAGGACCTGAGGGACCGGGTGTTGGGTTACCGGGTGAAGGGCTCGGCAGGGCAGCAGACCGGGGAGGTGACGACATCATGGCTCGATGAGGGAGGGGGGGGGGGGGGGGGGGCAGCAATCAAACACCCCGAAAATGAGATTTGCCTTCAGCACCAGACGGATGGAATCTGCTGCTGGAGAACAAAGAGGATTCTCAGAGCTCCACCGGACAGAATTCAAATTCTAGTCGTGATAACGGCGTCGGACTATCAGACCAGGAGATAAAGCCGGGTCCCACAGACAAACGCTCATCTGTCCACGGAGGCATCACTGAACCGTCCTCTGGCCTTCACCTACAACAAAACTACACAAAAGACTACAAATAGACACAAAAAGACTACAAAGAGAGCAAAACAGCTCCAAAGAGACTCACAAGAGTATGAAGAGGCAAAACGACCATATAAAGACACAAAGAAGCTACAAGGAGATGGAGGAGGTGGTCGTTTTATAACCCAATCACAATAAACAATAATCTGACAGATTAAAACTCTCAATCTAACGATATACTTAGAGGAGGAGCAGGAAGGACAAAGAAGGACTTTATGTTAAAGCAACAAAAAAGTCTCCGGCTTGTCTCCACTCAAAGCTTTAAAACTCACAAGTGGCTGAAGGGGGGGGGGTTCTCACCTCAAACACAAACAGGCCTTTCATGCAAAAACATGAACAACAGTTGGATTACGTCGCCACCCTCAGTCCAAACTGTGAACTGCAGTCAACTGCTCGTCCTGGAGTCTGTTGAGGCTGGAGATTCCTCTGATGTGAATGTGGGTTTATTCCCACGGAGGAACACCAGACTAATTCATCCCTCTCCCCCCCCTCTACCTCCCTCCCCCCTCTCCCCCTCCCCCCTCTACCTCCCACCACCTCTCTCCCCCCCCTCCCCCCTCTACCTCCCCCCCCCCCCCCCCAGCCGTCTACATCCTCCTCGGGGCCGGTGGGCTGATGATGGTCGTCGGGTTCTTCGGGTGTTTCGGGGCCGTTCGTGAGTCTCAGTGTCTTCTGGCATCGGTGAGTCGAGACAGCCTTTATGAGTTTTTATGCCTCTTCTCTCATATCTTAAACATATTCATAATGTGTGACACCAGCACAATGATATGGATATTATATCTAAATCATTTCCTGCTAATTTTAGGAAATATCTATGTCCAAATTATTGAAGGGAGGGAATAAAGTTTGATTGTAATATTGGTAAAAATAAACTCCAATATTACAATTAATTGCAAGAGTATTTTAGTGAGTTCACAGGAGGAACGTGAAAATAAATAATCAACTCATACAAGAATAATTGAAATGCACTTCCATAGAAATATAAAGTAGGAACCAAATATCAAATAACTTCTCTCCAGTGTTATAAAATCAAGAGGAAGCATCGACCCGTTTAAATGAAGTGTATCCAGTTCTTCTGTATAATAATAACAATAATAACAATAACAATAATAATAATACTAATAATAATACATGTATTTAGTCAGTATGAAGCAGTATTGATCCTCTCTGCTTCTCGGCAGTTCTTCGCGTGTCTTCTGATCATCTTCGGAGCAGAGATCGCTGCCGGTGTGTTTGGATTCATAAACAAGGAACAGGTAAAACACCTTTTTTCAAATTAAAAACATCATAAAGTGACGCATCTTTTCTCTAAATTGTCGTCTTCTCCCGACGACAGATCGTGGAGGAAGTCCAGAAGTTCTACAGCAGCTCCGTCACCGACGTCTCCAACGGCAACGGCACCGCGGTCGCTTTGATTTACCACAAAACTGTGAGTGTCGTCGAGTTTCACCTCGTTTTTGTGAATTTACTTCTTTGTTTCTCTGCTTGCTCATTTTACTGGTTATTTATCCGGCAGCTGAACTGTTGTGGCGGATCCTCGTCAGAGATGTCCAGCACACTTTGTGCAGAAGCCGAGGAGGGCACCCAGGTAACCCTGCTATGACATGTAACACCCACATGGTGGCGCTGTAGAGCCCATTACACAGAGTGACTGTAGTATTAAAGGTTGAGTCCTTGACTCCACTCAGAAACGTATATTACTTAAATCCTCGTTAACACAGTAATGAACACATTAAATACTCTGACATAAATAAATGTCATCTGTTGCCGTGGCAGGATGTAAACACCTCGTCCAATCAGAAAAGCCGGGTCAGAGAACATGATTGGACGTCCTGTCTGTCTGTCGATACTTCCTGATTGCACTCTGCCAATCTAGAGCGTTCGTTTGGCGTTCTGGGGGCGTGGCTTAGAACAGAGGTCTGAAAGAAGGGGGCGGGACTTATTCCGTTCGGTGATGCGTTCAAAGTCTCCGTGTTTTTTCCAAATGACCTACTCTGCCTTTAAGTATGGTGTTGGATCATCTACTAACAACCTGTATTTGATGAATGTCTGTAGGACTGTCTCTCTGCCATAACGCACTTCTTCGATGAGAAGCTTCACGTTATCGGATACATCGGCATCGGGATCGCAGGAGTCATGGTATGTAAACAAGGAGGTCACCATCGTTACGTAAACAAGGAGGTCACCATCGTTATGGAAACAAGGAGGTCACCATCGTCTCACCATTAAATGTCTTTCACCCAAAATCTAACATGTCTTGTTGCAGATCGTCGGGATGATCTTCAGTATGGTGCTGTGTTGTGCCATCAGGAACAACAGGGAGGTTATATAGTCCCAGTCCTCCCAGTCCTCCCAGTCCTCCCAGTCCTCCTAGTCCCAGTCCTCCCAGTCCTCCCAGTCCTCCCAGTCCTCTTAGTACTTCTAGTCCTCCCAGTCCTCCCAGTCCTCCTAGTCCTCCCAGTCCTCTTAGTACTTCTAGTCCTCCCAGTCCTCCCAGTCCTCCTAGTCCTCCCAGTCCTCCCAGTCCTCTTAGTCCTCTTAGTCCTCCCAGTCCTCCCAGTCCTCCTAGTCCTCCTAGTCCTCCCAGTCCTCCCAGTCCTCTTAGTACTTCTAGTCCTCCCAGTCCTCCCAGTCCTCCTAGTCCTCCCAGTCCTCTTAGTACTTCTAGTCCTCCCAGTCCTCCCAGTCCTCCTAGTCCTCCCAGTCCTCCCAGTCCTCTTAGTCCTCTTAGTCCTCCCAGTCCTCCCAGTCCTCCTAGTCCTCCTAGTCCTCCCAGTCCTCCTAGTCCTCCCAGTCCTCCCAGTCCTCCCAGTCCTCCTAGTCCCAGTCCTCCTAGTCCTCCCAGTCGTCCCAGTCCTCCCAGTCCTCCTAGTCCTCCCAGTCCTCCCAGTCCTCCTAGTCCTCCCAGTCCTCCTAGTCCTTCTAGTCATCCCAGTCCTCCTAGTCATCCCAGTCCTCCCAGTCCTCCTAGTCCTTCTAGTCCTCCCAGTCCTCCCAGTCCTTCTAGTCCCAGTCCTCCCAGTCCTCCTAGTCCTTCTAGTCCTCCCAGTCCTCCCAGTCCTTCTAGTCCCAGTCCTCCCAGTCCTCCTAGTCCTCTTAGTCCTCCCAGTCCTCCCAGTCCTCCTAGTCCCAGTCCTCCCAGTCCTCCCAGTCCTCCCAGTCCTCCCAGTCCTCAACACGATACGCTGGATCGTCTCTGGACTCCACCAGCCCTGGAAGTGTCCTCCTCTGCTCTCTTTTTTAAACGTAACACATTCTCTGCTTCCTGTTCTAACGTCTCTGTCGGATCATGAACGCCTTCTTTGACTCCAGAATGTGGCGACTGCTGTAAATACGGACGGCTGCTCGATGCACCTCGGCTCTTAACCTTATTTATCCTGCGTTCACGTGTGATCAACACTAGCGTTGTGTGCTTGAGTGTTTTTTGAGGACTAGCCCACCTTTGCAGAGTAGATTTCCCATCATGTGCCTACGGAGTCACACTAAACCGGCGTCCAGCTGTTACTTTGTGATTTGGAAATGTTCTTGAAAGCACAAGAGATACGATATCAAGCCAAAGGGTTTGGGGTCTGATGATAAACCTGCTCTCTAAAAAAAAGAAAGAAAAGGTCACCAATAAAAACGCCTTCAGCTGTGTGTGAACTGTAACAGTGAGCTAGTTTTTTTGCAAAAACTTGTGTGAATTATTTTGGATGTAAATTTTGTTGGTTTTTGCCAATAAGATGCAGATTATAATGTAGTTCATGTCATACCGTTAACCATGATAATAATAATAAATCAATACTGGGTGCTTTTATTGATGCATCGTCTTTTAACGGTCTGAAGAACAGGTTTGCTTGTCGTGAGGCATTTGTTAGAAGAGCAGCATTGTTGCATAACTAATGTAAATTAGTTAAGTAATACTGGGAGTTACACAATAGAGCAGTGACATAAACGGGCCCAGGACTCTGAATACTATTACACTGACTTAAAAGTTGTACTCCGTAACATTTTCATCTATTTAATTGTGTTTAAAGTTCCTATCTATCAAAGAGTGAGTTAAAACAATGGTGGTGGATCATGTGACCCACTAATGAAAGTGACCGCCAACGAGGGGAAACCAGGATCACAACTGATGTCATACAGTCGACACTGTTGGGTTTCTAGAGGAACTCTGGGAGATGAAGTCCCAGAGGCTCATCTGCAGTTCCATCTCCTGCCAAAGAGGCCGCTAGAAGCAACGTATCTCACATCTTACAGTACAACTTTAACAAAAGCATCTTAATTAAATGCATGTGTTAAGTTATTATTTAATGTCTTTATTACAAGGACTACACTAGCATTAGCTTAGCACAAGCTAACGAGCGTCTGCACCAAAGCAGCACCTTCATATAAAGAAGAGCTGAACAACATGTTGCTTATCCTCTTCATATAAACATAATAAATCCATGAACACGGAATGAGTACATTGCAAATTTTAATGTATATATTTACACACACACTCATTATATGTACAAATATCACAATACACAAAATATGGTAACAGTCATCTTTCACATGCTCAGTCACGGTAATAATGCCTTTCTGTTGTTACGAAGCACACTTCAGAAATGTTTGCTGTTAAGGCATCATATCAAAATAAAATAAAATATTTTGACCTTCAGGTATGCATAATGTAAAAAGTCTAAACTGGAGGTTATGTGGACAAACACATATATAATGTGCATCTCAAGTTTTTGCAGGTATTATTATACAAAACTGCAGTTCAAACTACTAAACAGCTAATGTCAAGTACATAACAGGACAGTGTGTGGTTTCTGGTCCCATGTCAGGAGGAAGGTTCACCATCAGTGAAATCAAACTTGTACAACGTACAGTTCTGGCTGAAAATCTGTTGAAAATAAAAGATTTAAACAAAAAGATCCATTTGCAATGAATTGAAACGGGAGAAAACAGCAGTGGAAAAAAGGAGAAAAACGTACAAAGTTGCTGCTTTCAGCAATAAAAAAAAAAGTTAAAGTATGGAAAATATGAGAAGTGATAGCATGGAAGAAAACACACAGAAACATAAACTTAAAGGTCCGGTGGCTGCTGGAGCTCGTCCCTCACAGAGGGAAACAGGACTCGGGGACAAAGAAAGAAGAGCACTGCAACCCCGAGTCCTCAGTAAGTGCAAACGTTGGCTCTAGCCTGCTGAATAAGTCAAAGTGTTCACGTGCAACACAGCTGTCAAACCACACGAGATGAAATCAAACAGGTCTTCATGAGCGTTTCTGACCGTCACACACGACCACTTCTTGTGTTTTTCTCTTCGCTGTAAACCGATGGGATGTAGCTGCCACTTGTTCCACCGTCTTCCTGCTCAGAAGGTCCTACGCCTTGTTGCCAGGCAACCAGCATGCCGACGTGCTCTCACGCCAACCGGCTCAGAGGAGAGTTGTCCAGGATGTATTCGCCGACGCCGGCGAAGTACATCACCTGAGCGATGCCGAACAGAGGAGCGATGACCAGAGCTCGACAGCCGGCGCCTTTCAGGAAGGCCGAGGGTCCCTCCCTCCTCAGGATCTTACTGTGGACGACCAAGAGGGCGGAGTTAATGCATGACCATTAAAAACACACAGGAAACGTCATGATGCAACAGTGACTCAGCGTCTTACCTCACACAATCCACAACGCCGTTGTACGTCTCCTCACTGGAGCCTTTGTTCAGTGACTGCAGGCGAGTTTTCACCACTGAAATACAATAAAAACCACATTAGACCAGGTCTTTCAGGCCCAGGAGTTCCATGTATAACAGTCCTCTGTAATGATGGATGGATACAGTCTAATTATGAACATTTGGTAGTTTAGTTGCATAAAAGAAAAAGATCGATATACTATTTTATGGTAATATTTCATGTGGACTCTTTAGTCCATGAGGGGTCTTTGTGTAACTTTGTGTTGAGGAGGGTACAAGGGTACAGGACATCAAAGAGCATCTCACCGTCACAGGGGTTGACCACCACGGCGGCGGTCGACCCGGCCAAGCAGCCCGACAGGAAAGCCCAGTAGAAGGGGGACGACTCTCCAGGACCGGGCTGGCCGAGCCGGTTCAGGTTGGCAAACAACGGGAAGTAGACGATGGAGAACGGGACATCCCTGAAGAAGATAAAACACAAGGATTGTTTCAGACTGAGAAAAACCCGGACACCAAGGTAAGCGGTCTAACGAGTGTTTGATTGGAGGTTCACCTCATGAGCGTGGCCCCCAGGCCCTTGTAGAGGCCCTGGATGCCCTGAGTGTGGAGGAGCTCCTTGGCGATCTGCGTGGCCGACACGGCTCGTGGCGCCGACACCACCGTGCCGGAGTTGTAGGAGCGGCTGAGCACCGCGTTGGTGGCCACCAGCTTGGTGGGTGACATCATCACTGGCTTCTGCTGCTGGGCCACTACGGAAGAAAACACACTTATTATTAACACACACACACACGTAATCCATTAACACACATTCACAGGGTTCCTACGGTCAAATTCAAGCATTTCCAGGTGCATTTCCATACTTTTCCAGCCCCTTCCAGCTGTGGTAAACTCCATCTTTGTACCAATCCAATGGTCAGTATTCAGTCTACTTATTATGTCACTTGTTCACCACATTAAATGAGATGTTATTGTCCTCTAAACAACCAACATGATGTTTGGAGACAGCTTTTTACAGAAGGACCACAAATGAAAGGAAAACTAATTCCACTAACAGATCCACAGAAATATAATCACCAACTATTTTCATCATCTGTTCATCATCAAAAGTCATTTTTCATAAAGAAATGTCACAAAATGCTGTTTTCAGTCCCTCAGATATGGAGATCTTCTTTCCTCTGTTCTATCATAGATGTCATCACATACAACACACGTTTATACACCTTTATTCTGAATCTAAACCTTGAAAACACCACAATTCAAGAGTTTTCAAGGACCTGTTTTTAGCCCTGTATTGAATATGAGCGGGCGTCTCACCGTGTCTGCCGGCGTCCTGCAGCTGGATCTTGAGCATCTCCATGGGAGTGGTGACGACCACCTGACACATGCCGGCGCCGCAGCCCGCCAGCATCTCCTTGAACACATTCAGCCCCTTCCTGTTCAAACACAAAGGGATGAAGACGCTGCAGCTGCCAACAGATGTTTAACTAACACGTGAGACGACTTGGGCTTACCCGTCCTTGGAGAGGTGATGCCTGAAGAAGTCGTTAGCGGCGAGCTTGATTGCCTTCTCGGGAGTGACCAACGCCAAGTTTACGGCAGCGCCTGAGAACAAACAAACAGCCCGTCAGCACCGAGTCTCCATCGAGGCGTCATTCAGCACATTCCCTGCCGCTAGCATTACATCACAATGTAATTAAACTACACACAGACAAATGCTCAATTTAATGTAGCTGCAGTCATAATGATGGAGGAGCATTATGTAATTAAAGTCATGACAACAAAAAAGGAAACACTGAGAAACGAGCATGAACACAAGAGAAGAAGGAGGCGGGGGATGAATATCAGCAGGAAGATGCAAAGTAGGTTTATGATCAAAGGACCCACTTTAAGAAAACTACAGGAAAAGAACGTTTCTAATGAAAGTGGGTTAATGACGAGAGAAATGAAGACATGTTGAAATCTGGACTACGATCCGTGTGTGCAGACTTTAAGTTAAACTTCAAAACTGATCTGAGAGACCATTAAAAAAAAAAAAGTCAATAAAATAAGCAGATTTATATTTATATTTCCCCACAGATCAATTTTACAAGATCGCCCCAAAGCCTGCAGGGACACGTCCTGATAGTCCAGAGGAAGAAAGGAGGACAGAAGAGTGAAGAGACACACAAGTAGTTATCAGAGAACAGATGGTAAAACAAACATGTCTGCCTATAGTTTAGATAGAGCAATGTTGTAAGAACCATTAAATGATTTGCCTCCAGCGTGGCTGCGCCTTATCGGCTAGCCTTCAATATCCCAGGGGGACCCAGGTCTGTAATATGAAAAACACAGATGCAAACAAACAGCATTCCGCACAAAAGCAGAGACCCAGAAAGATCTCCAATTTACTCATATTTAAACCATGTCCATTTTAAATTTCCTGTTTGACATTTTAAATAAATCACAACTAAACAGTGTATTTTCTTATGGCGTGAATGCTATTAAAAAAACACCAACTCTGCATGAGAGGGGCTTTGGCCACTTCAATAGGTTTTTTAACCATTTTTCTCACTCATAAACGATATTCCAAAGTAAATCAAGCAATCCATGCAGTCAAACTACACTGAAATGTGAACCAAGGCCTACATTTAAATCCTCTCCGACATGTCGGGAGCCTCACGTTCTTAATGTTCGGGTGTGCAGAGCTCTTACCTCTGTACATGCCAAAGTATCCCTCTGATCGCACTGTCTTGACAAGGCAGTCCACCCTACAGGGCAAGAAGGGAAGCATTACTGGGCTGAACCATGAAAACAATATACATTTAACAGACATGTAACTACATAAAGAGAGTTAGCGTTAACAGCCCACCCTTCAAAGGCATGCGACGCCTCACTGGAGAGGCATGTGAAAGATGAACAGTCACGGTGGGGAAGAATGTCCTCCTAATCTACACATTCATCACGCTGCCCTGCATCTGTCCCCGTGAGATTAGCAAGAATAACACGAGATTATACACGAGGGGCGTCGACCACCAAACACACACTTACATGCTCTTGTAGACCTGCTGACCCGGTCTCTGATTCTGCAACCTGGTCTTGGCCAAGTCAATGGGAAAGACACACGTGACCCCCACAAGGCCAGCGATACCTCCATTAATGAGCTTGGCTGGGAGACTGGAAGGAGAACACAAACACTTTAATATGGGAATTCATTTTACAATACACTGGAAAACATATAGATTCTGATTTGCTATATCACTGTATATATTTTCATTTAATTAATTGCTGTCAATGATATAATTCTATATGATTAATCAACATATAATAATAGTGAATAAAAAGCAGTCTTACCTGATCTGCTGCTGAGACATGATGACTTGTATAGAAGTGGAAGATAGATGTAAGTGTTCTTCAGTCAGATGAGAGGAGAGTTCTGCAGAGGAAACAGGGGGGGTTGTTACTTCATAAAGAAGAGCGCGGCTGTTATAAGCATGTCGCTGGCCCCGCCCACCATCCCTCCCACGCAGAGAGGCTTTTTAACCCGGCAGTCACGGGACACGTGACGTAGCAGCTGAGCTCCTTGAAACCCGAGTAGTACAACCCGTGGGGCGTGGACTCAACATACCGGAACACCCATACATGGGCATTGACAACTTGCATTCATATTTTTTTTTTTTCATACGGTTGTAACAATGCAGCTGCATTTTGCAGACTTACGTGAAAGGCAGAAAAGAAACCATACAAAACAAAAAAATAATAATAATAAAAAGTGACGCGAATTAAACAAAAAAATGGCGCTACCTTCAATGCAAATCAACGTCAAAGAGCTTCCATTCAATACGAACTTTGACACACGAGTCGCGTTAGAAATGAAGGTATCTGCATTAACGCCATTGCAAAACTATGCTTTTACAAAGTTAGAAATAAAGCGCGTACATGTTTTGGTGCATTCTTGTCTCATAGCGGTCCGGGATTCCTCGGCTAGCTTAGACAGGATGTCCATTCAAAACGAATAACGTCGCTAAAAGTGAACAAACCGGCCATCGCCAACAGCTTAATACTTCCACCTGCCTACTGAATAGTGTAAAGCAATATTAGTACTCACCAGAGGGTAGTCTTAAGTAGTAGTAGTAGTAGCAGTAGTACTTAGTAGTAGTAATGTGAGTGCCGTGTCTGCTTCCGTGAGCCGCCGGTCTGTCTGTGAGTCGCTCTGAGGGAGAGTGGAAATTTCCATTGAGTTCCGCGCGAGGGGCGGGGCCCTTACCATCGAAATGTGACGTCACACCAGCTAACCCAATTGCATCTCTGAATCTTTCCTCTTGTTTCATTGGAGGAGCCCGTCAATGAATCCGCCGGTCCAGCCAATCACACAGCTTTAAAAGACGGTAAACCGGCGATGAAAGAAAAAAAACAAACAAACCGTTTGTTAAAGTTAAACGATATAAATGCTTATTACGGGGAAGACATTTACATTTGTTTTAGATTGTCCCTTAAATGACGTAGGTCTGCTTTTGATGTTTGAGGGTGATCCCAGTCCCCCATTGTTAATCTGCGGGTTAAGTAGTCATAGCATTAAGATCATTCTGGAAAGCCTGTTTGCCTGTGAGATGACGTCACCCTCGGTCTTTGTCACTGCGGGTGGAAAGTTACCAAACACGCTACTGTAATTAAGTGCAATCTTCAGGTAATTGTAATTTACACAAAGTATTGCACAATAAAAAAGATACACATTTTACCTAAAAATCACATGACTATTAGATTATATATTATTTTAGCTCCCTCTTTGCATCCCCACATATTAACGCATTCGTTTTTTAACTGCATACTAATACAAACTTTATTAAAGGTATGTTTTAAATGCAGGACTTGTTTTTTTTAATTATTAATTTAATCTTTAAATTGTGTTCTGACGGCAATCACAACCACTTTGTGTGCGTGTACGAGGAATTAGACAAAGTAAAACAAGAACGACAAAGCTCTCTGCCTTCTGGGTGAAGTTGTCCTTGAGCAAGGCATCGTCCTCGCTGGTGTGTTTGTGTGCAAACATGTAAAACAGGGAACTGCCAGGCAACAAGACAAATCCACAAAGTCATGTTTTGTTTGCTTCCAGTTACCTTTGAATTTACATTTAAAGAGTCAGGCATAAAAAAGAGAAGCCGGCCTGTGGCTTCCCCAAAGGTAAATACATAAAAAAGTAAGTCAAACAGGAACACAGGCCTGTCGGATTACATGAAAGGATGATTCCCAGGGTTTTGTCAAACCACCTGGTAAACTGGGTTTGACTTGCAGGTTATCTTGGTGCATCATATGTACATTTACAGGGTGGATGGCTTCAAGGCAAGAGGGCTCTTGTCGGGCTGAAAACTGGTTCATCTGAGATGTTGGTTAGACACATTCCAGTGAACGACCAACGTGCCCTCGCATAACTCAAGCTGAGATGTTGTGTAACACGAGGCGCTGCAATTCATTTTCTCCTGACACGCGTCCCTCAGGCAACGCTGTTGCTTTTCCCAAGAGCTTCTTTTTGATCCGTTTCTCTCGTATCTAAATCTAAGCGAATCAGGAACCAGATGATCAACTTCACACTGACATTCATGACAAACCCTGTGGATGCCAACAGAGGAACAGTCACTTCAGTTGACTTCTCCTGCAGGCTGCAAGATGGAAAACTACAGTCAGTTACTAGTAAAAACCTAGGAGATTCATGAACATTCACAGTAGGGGTGTGTACGCTCTCACACTGTTTTTATCTAAACAATCCTGTTACAATGATTGCAACTCCCTTCTGTTGTGTGATTAAAGCAAACTGAACTTAAACAGCCATGAATAGTCATAATGTGAATATGTTGCAGCACCTAATAGCTTAATGCTAACACAGATTAGCATGTAAGCATGCTGGGATATGCTCATCCACGCACACGAGATACGGCTGCAAATGACGGGAATGCCATTAGTTGTTCATTCAAAGTAATGGACAATTGCATTTTTTTAGCCGATGGTGGCGCTAGAGGAAAGGCGAGGGCATGACATCATCATCAGGACACATCGTCCTGGTCGTTCATGGTCCCCAAAAAAGTGGGGACCATGAACGCATGTGCTTAATCCATCCAATAGATATTTTCTTGGACAAATAACAGAGAGTTGAGATATCAAATAATCAAATCTGGCGTTTTTTCCCGTTAAATAAACATAACACTAACAGACCGCGTGGTTTGTCTGAATGAAAAGCACGATCGGTATGTGGAGACCACACGGCCGGCTCTCGGACCGCTGATGTCGGCAAATTCCATCCCATCCATGCTCCTCCTTTTTTCAAAACACCACCACACGGGGAATTTCAGCTGCACAATTCAAACCATTGTGCCACCACACCAGTCTGATGGTGTTAGTGTGACATCAGGTCAACTCATCATATAAAAGGTATATAATAGTATAATAAGCCTCCAGTTACATGGGCTTATGAGTAAAGCTCGATCACACAGATCTTTGTTCTCAGGGCTTTTGTCTCCTTTCCAGAGTTCAAACCTACAACACAATTATAGATAAACTATTATGAAACCATTCGCTAATAAAACAAACATTTTGTCTCAAGGACAAGAAGAGGTATCAACAGCGACTGACAAAAGACACAAACAATGGACCACAGATCCAGGAGTGGCCATCTTGTCAGCTGACAGTCTGCAAGGTGAAACAGAGTGTCGGGTTGTCAGGAGTTGTACAGGAGCTGTACAGAAGGTTACAGTGACTCAGCGTGTTTCCACACGTCTTCCTCATGCAGCGAGCTGGACCTCGTCTAACCGCCTCAAGGTTCCTAATGTTGATGAATCCCGTCAGGCATCAGTGGCACAAACACTTGATATGGAGAGTAATGCAGACGCTGATCACTCCGTTGACTGATGAGACAGAAGATGATCCGTGCCCTTTCCCTACAGATGAGATTTTTACTGAATCTGAAGAGCGGTCAGAGCTGCAGAACCCAACATATAACACAACATTCACTTCTCATCACCACGGAGACACTTTAATAAAGAGACCGTCACCGACAGAAGAACGCCGATGAGAGAGCAGCATGACGGACGGATCGTACATTTCCCCACTCTGACCTGCATGCTATTAATAAGTGGGCGGGTGACTTCCCGGGTTCCCGGGTTGACATTGTGGAGCGTCAGGACCTCGTGTGTTTGTTATGTGCTACACGGAAAGCTACAGGATGTGATTAAGTCAAGCACAGCTTAGTCAGAGAGCTATTTAGAGACTTGAGCTTTAATTGGGTTGCATTCAGAGTATGCCTGTAACAGTAACAGTAAACACAGTATGCCCCCCCCCCCCCCCCGTTGTAAAGAGAAGCAGAGCAGCAGAACAGACACAATACAACTGGCTGGTACAGTAGGTTCCAGTACAGACAGACATCACTGTCTGCATGACACGCTGAAGGATGGCGCTCGTCTCGTGGTCATGCAGTTTCACGACGGTCCCTTAAACCAGAATCAGAAGGGGGTCATGTAGTCGCTCTGGCCCGGGTACGGGTAGATGCGTCTTACTGGTTTGGTGCACCTGGCTCCGCCCCCCCCGGCCCTGTGTGCACACTCGTTGCTGTCGGTCCTGCAGGAGTCGCAGCGGCAGCTGAGAGCCGCCGGGTAGTTGAAGACGGGGTTGGCGTCGAGCGGGCAGCCGGGCAGCATCGCCGCGCGGTACTCCACCTTGTCGTAGGTGCAGCCTCTCTGGATGAGGAAGCGTGGGCCGACGATGTCCCTGGCGTTGCTGTCCTGCTCACGGAAACACGGCAGTGAAACAGAACACGGTGCATTTCCTTGAGATCACTTTTCTTCATTTACAGGAAAGAAACGGGCTCAAAAAATAGATACATTTCAACAACAAATACATTTCCTTCTGTGACTCGACATAAAAATCAGAGATGAAACCCTAAAGGTTGTACATTGACATTGATTTTCCATTTCATAACTCCATTTACAGTTTTACTTTTTGGTTATGTTAAAAAGATGTAAACATGAAAAGGTTCTGAACATCCATTTTCATCAACTTTCACAACAACGTGATTCTCTTTCAGAACAGCGTTTCTTTCAGTGTTCTTTATCCCACCAGAAGGAAGGAGAACACGCGACGTACGTACCCTGGAGTAGCAAAACCCCATGCAGATGGTGGTGTTGATGGCCACGCAGAAGTCACACTCGGGCCTCTCCACATGCAGGGTGAAGGCAGTGGGCGAACACGAGGGGACGGCCGGGCTGAACAGCAGGAAGAGGAGCCAACAGGTGAACACCGCCGTCTCCATGGTAAGCAATGTTTTGGGGGACCTGAATGGGAAGGAGAGACGAGGAGACAAGCTGAAGAACCAGATGACGGAGGAGGTGAAAGGTGGAGAATCTTAACTATGTCCTGAGTGTGTCCGGGTTCACCTGCTCAGAGGACACCTGCAGGTCTGGTGCTGCTCCGAGTCCGATGCAGGCCTTTTATAATCCAGCTGCATCCATGGGAGCGCTTATCTTCCATCTGTGGGCAGCAGGAAGAACTGACATTTTAGACCATTATGTGGATGACATGAATTAATGAAATCCTCCATGGATGAAGTGCAAATGACCAAGGAAATGAAAGCAATGGATTGTGCATCAGCTGAAAGCTTCTAAGCAACTCTGGATCAAAAACGTGGTCTGGAAACGTTTTCCACCCAGCTTTCGTAAAGAGCCCCTCAAATTTTAACCCGAGTCTCCAAACCGACCTAATCAGTGTCTCATTTGGAGAAAGATTAACTGAAGCACAAACAGACTTCAGAGTACTGAACGTATGTGTTGAAAAGATGCTTTGTTCGTTGGAGGTTACACAGATCTGCAGCAGTCAGCAACGTGCACACGGAATGTTCACAAACAGAAGTCTGGATCCAGAGCAGGTTTATCTCATCGACTCTCTGAGTCAGTAGCACTAAACATGCAGTGGCATTTCTGTCAGGGCTTTGACGGCAGAAGTGAGGAGTCACATTGATGCTGCAGCGGTTTCCTTATCTATATTTTTCTTTAATGATTGTTGAGGGGCTGTCGAAGTCTCTCTGAATCATTACATCATTACATCATAATCTTCTCTTTGTTATAATGGAACATGATTCCCACAGTCAAGTATACTGGACTGATTTCTTTCATTTCAATCACAGCTGGACACTCCTTCTCTAGTTGAGAGTAAATCTATCTAATCCAAGTTACTCACCTTTACAAACATTAACAGTAGGCACTATTTTACATTAACTTTGGACGATTTGACTGGAACTGATGATCTCACAAACGTGACTGGAGTGTTTGACATGCTTCCCCACAGGAGTGATAGTAGAACATGAAGGGTGCGCTACGTAAATATCAGGTTATCACACGACCCAAAGTGACCGCCATAAAGGTGTAACCTTGCATGCATGAATAACCACAACCACAGAAGTTGTGTAAAGACCCCCCCCCCCCTGGATGTGTAACCACAGGATCATCATCTTTTACAACCACTGAAATTATAGCTGACTTCAGTGCCGTGTGTCCTTGATGGATTATTAACTCACGTCGACTAATCTTTATAGTCTGCTGGAAGCATCAGAGTGGCCCAGACTCATCCAGCACCGTGGATCAAGGATCAAGCCGGAGTGATCGCCGAGAGTTCAGCGAAGCCGGAAACACCAGAGGACTCATATTAACTTATTTCTGGATTATTCTCTTCTTCGTTAAAGGTTTGGACTTTAATATGAGTGCAGCCGATTATCACACGTCTCACAGTTGACAGTCTGAAACCTATTCTTCCGGTTGTCTTCAGTGTTAATGTCATTGGTGCAACGACAGTTGGAGTTGAGGACAAATTGGGATTAATTAGAGCAAGAAGAGTTTGTATTTGAACGCACCATGGTTGGTACAGGCGGTCAGGTGGCCACCTTCTCCGTCTGGGATTATGTGGTGTTTGCTGGAACTATTCTGGGCTCGGCCAGCATGGGCCTCTTCCAGGCCATCCGGAGCCGCAAGGAGACCAGCAGCGCCGAGTTCCTGCTGGGCGGACGGCAAATGACGGCCGTGCCGGTGGCCATGTCGCTGGTGGCCAGCTTCATGTCTGGCATCACGGTCATCGGCACGCCAGCCGAGGCGTACCGGTTCGGGACCGCCTTCTGGCTCTTCGGCATCTCCTACACCATCATGTGCACCGTCACCGCCGAGATCTTTGTCCCGCTCTTCTACAGACTGGGGGTCACCAGCGCCTACGAGGTGGGGAAAAACATCAGACTGTAAATGATTAGAAAAGGTACAAAGGCTGCTCGGACGGTGCTGCGTCAAATAATAATTGCAAATGATAAAATGATAAGACCAATAACGTGTTTGCTTTATAATGGACTTTTACGAGTTGATGTGGAATCATACTTCCAGTAAAGTTGAGTCATCTAAAGGCTGCACAGAATCCAACCGTTATAAAAGCATGTTTAATATAATAATAATAATAAAGACTTTAATATGTTGTGAATGTGGATTTATAAGCTAAATCATCCTTTACTGATGTCTGATTGGTTTCCCTTTCATCCCTAGTACCTCGAGATGCGCTTCAACCGGCCCATCCGGATAATTGGGACGTCCATGTACATCGTGCAGACGGTAACTAATATTCAACTCCCTTTCAGATTTAGATTACAAAACAAAAGTGCGGAACAAGCGTCCATAGTTAACATGGAGAAAGATGAATATGAACCACATGTTGTGTTTCCATCCAATCAACTAATGGCGGCATCGTTCCTCAGGCGCTGTACACCGGTTTGGTCATCTACGCTCCAGCTCTGGCACTCAATCAAAGTGAGTCTTTACACGCTTCTTCTGCAACGATTCTGAATAAACTGGGTTTGTGTGAGGCTTTAGTCTTCCAAAGGGAACTGTGTTATTGTTGCTTTTTGATTGGTCCCTCGTTGTTATGGGATACAGCCGTGTCTCTCCATTAATACACCCTCTCAGAGCGCTTATGAAGACTTTCTACCGAAACTGTTACATGATGTCAAGTCAAACTCTTTAGAAGTGCTAACGGAGCGTTTCTTTGTGTTCCTCAGTCACAGGCCTTCATCTGTGGGGCGTCCTGGTGGCGACGGGAGCAGTGTGCATCGTCTACTGCACTTTGGTTGGTGTCGAGCAACACAAGCATTACGTTTTCTGTTGAATTAATGTGCATCACAGAGTATATAAGAGCAGTATCATCATCTACATGTTAGTTTGTGGTTATATAAACGGTCTGATCTGCTGATGAAACCAGATTCTCTGCATGATCATGTATAATTGTACACATTTTAACATCACGGTGAGCCTCGGCTGGCCCTACATTGGAGATACAAAAGTACTTGTACATGATGAGCGGTTTTGTTCCAGGGCGGTCTGAAAGCAGTGATCTGGACCGACGTGCTGCAGATGGTGATCATGCTGGCAGGCTTCGTGGCCGTTATAGCTCGAGGAGCAGTGCTGCAAGGAGGCCTGGGGAAGGTTTGGGGGGACGCCGCCCAGGGAGGCCGGCTGGAAACGTTTGAGTGAGTGAACGCTGCAGCGCCGTGTCACACCGGGACTGTTGTAGTAACCATAACGACACCACATGGGTGAGGCTTTGTGAATCAGATCAGTGGCTCTTGAGTGATTGCTCTAATTACACGGTGAAGGTGACGTTCCCCGGAAACGCTTCTGCACACATTTTGGTAGAAAACTAAATCTCAGTTTGTTTTCTCACAGTTTTGACCTCGATCCTCTGAAGCGACACACATTCTGGACTATAGTAGTGGGCGGCAGCGTCATGTGGGTGTCTATCTACTCCATCAACCAGTCACAGGTGCAGCGCTACGTCTCCTGTAAAACCCTGGGCCACGCCAAGATGTGAGCATTCCTGCAAAAGCACCGCACACAGTACACTGTTGACTGAGAGCCAGGGCCCCTGCACTGACACGTCTCTTTGGCCCGCAGGTCTTTGTACCTGAACATGGTTGGCCTGTGGGTAACTGTGAGTCTGGCTGTGTTTTCTGGTCTCATCATGTACTCCATTTACAAGAACTGTGACCCGTATACCAACGGGGACATAAGCACCCCGGACCAGGTAACTGCAGCTGCAGTCGTGTCTGCACGCCATGCCGCAGGTTATGTAACAAGCGGCGTTGTTAAAAAATGACTTGTATGTGCAAACCAGCTGCTGCCCTACCTTGTGATGGATATTCTGGCTGTCTACCCTGGAGTCCCTGGCTTGTTTGTGGCCGCTGCATACAGTGGCACCCTTAGGTGAGACCTGAGACAAGGAAAATATATTGTTTTTGAAATCACAGTCACAAAACTAGCTTGTATATGAGATACAGGAATGAGCCGGCAGTACCTGGGTCGCGTTGCTTTGTGAGAAAAGTCCACGTCATTGTTCCACTGATGATTGAACAAATTGTGTTTACGGTTTAACACTGCCATCTGCATGCACCCTGAGATGAATCCTGTCATGTATAATCTGCCCTTTAAAAGCTTCCTGTTGCATATTTTGCAGCACCGTGTCTTCCAGCATAAACGCCCTCGTCGCCGTGACCACGGAGGACTTTATTCTTCCATGGAGGAAAAACCTTACAGAGAAACAGGTGACCTGGATGAACATGGGCCTGAGTGAGTCGGTTTTTTTTTTCAGATCCCCATTAGCTTCCACAGCTGTGGTGGTGAATCTTCCTGGGGTCCACATGGAATATAAAACATTACACAGACATATAAACATACATACAGTCAACAGAAGTCAGAAACACTGTATATGCAACACTTAAACACACTGTACAAACACGGTTAACCTTTCAGGACAAAAAACAAGTCCATTGTAGGAAGAGAGTGAGTTTTAAAACTGACAATATGCAATAAATAATCATTTTACTGCAGCATCTCTAACCTTTAACTGCAGCAAGCTTGGAAAGTCATTCATATGGTGTGGATCCCGTCAGTTAAAAAACATAACTCACAGTAACACAAGAATGAGCAGGCATTCAAAAGTGTGAAGTAACGTGACAAACTAATAGCAAGGAAAAAAGAATGCACTTCCTTAAAACCTTTCCATATCACAATACTTCAAGACCTTACGGGACGTTAGGACCATAGATAGCACAAGTAGTCGTCATATAACATGACTCATTGAAGCTCACGGGATAACCATCTTATCTTGTTATTCTTAGGAGTAATTCAGTTCAGTTACAGCACGACGTGATCGGAAACGTGCCAACACACAACATGATAGCTGTGGACAAAGAAGATCAGCAGAACTGTATTTGTTACGGGGGTTCATAATGTACATATGATACTGCAATAATGTACAGTCTTTCATCAGGTAGATTTACTACACAGGCAGGAACATGCAGGTCCTATAAAGCTCCTTTGGGAGGGTAAAATCAGGGGCGTGGCTCCATTAAACCTCAACAAGGTCACAATGTTCTCGTCCATCCCAGTCATAGATGTTAAACAAAGCGGTCCACTTGTAATTATAAAACAACGTAATACCCATTCAGCAACTAGGCAGAAGAAGATGAGGATGGGACGGGCCTTGGTAAGGGGCAGAAAAGTACATCCTGTGTTGCCGTGAGTTTGTCACAAAGAGCCATGACGTGGGACAATATGTGGAAAGGCTTCGTAGACATTGCTTGATTCCCCACTTGGGCAACAACCTGAAGTTTTGGTCTTTCTGACTGCCCTCACCCAAATGTTCAAATGAGGAGAGAAGGGTTGAACTAATTGATCTAATTGAGGGTTTCTGCTAAAACGGACACTTGCCTGTTACGACCCAATGAGCTGCTGGAGGTCTCACATTGCTGATTGAAACGTCTATATAAAAGAAGGATTGCTCAGCCTCCTGCACTGTTGCAACACTCCTCTGGTCTCTGTGTAATGTCTCCTGACAGTCAGTGACTGCATACAGAAATATTTCCCGACTTACATCACTGTCAATGACGAGCAAGAGAAACCTGCAGATACCACGGAGCAGCAAGACTAAATGTATTTTTACCAGAAAGAACTACTTTCTCCTAAAAACTCACCTCAGTCAAATCTACGTATGAAAACTAACTTGTATTATACCATATTATATTAGCCATATATTTGCATCTGCAAGCTCTGTCTGTCAGATCCTTTTTGTTGAAATAATGCTGGTCTTCACATCCCCCAGGTGTATTCTTTGGTACCCTGTGTATCGGGATGGCTGGAGTTGCTTCAGTGATGGGAAGCGTTTTGCAGGTAAACGCCACGCACTAGTCAGCCGTTGCTCTACAGCACCACCAAGAGCCGAATATGAAGAACTACAAGCCTCATCATACATTTCCTGTTTTCAGGCAGCTCTGTCCATATTTGGCATGATCAGCGGGCCCCTTCTTGGTCTTTACCTGCTCGGCATGCTATTCCGTACATCAAACTCAACAGTGAGGAGTTTTCTTTTTGCTTGCACAACTCCAACCTCTGACAAATGACAGAGAACACAACCATGACACAAGCAGTGATGTTTACTTTGCAGGGGGGGCTTGTGGGAATGATCCTGGGTCTGGTGTTGACTCTGTGGGTGGGGATTGGAGGCCAGATTTATCCACAAACAATTGAGAAGACAAATCCTCTGGGAGTCAGTACTGAGGGCTGCAACAGCACAACGAGCCAGAACTACACGACGACGGCCCCGTGGACCAGCGCCGTGACCCTGACCTCGCAGCCCGAGTGAGTCTACTACAGGTCACTCAATGTGCTCCCATACATGCTTCAATGCTAATTCATTATATCCACACGCATAATCAAACTCCAGATATGCTGCACCCAATTCCTCATCTGGACCACGTCAGAAATATATTTTTCTACAGGCTTTAAATGCATTCTAAATAAATTCTGAAAGACAACGGATATGTAGTGATAAAAAGTAGAGATCCAAAGACACTGAATGTAGACTGAATCTGCAGCTCTAATTCACACATATAATCACAAAGAAGTGCTGATCTGATTTCCTGTGTGTCAGTGTGAGGCCTCCTCTGGCCGACTCCTGGTACTCCCTGTCCTACCTCTACTTCTCTCTGCTGGGAACACTGATCACAATGGTGACCGGCCTGCTGGTGAGCATGATCACAGGTGAGACGTCTACTTCTATAACGTCATCTAAATGCACCGTAAAACAGATGGTGCAATATTTCTACATCTCTTTTTTAGGTGGATGCAAGAATGAGAAAATGAACCCCGACCTGTTTGTGAAGATGAGCGACCTGGCCTTCTTCAGCTGCTGCAGGAAACCAGAGGTAGGAGCCGTCAGATGGTTGGTAACAACGTGAGGATTTTGTCATGATGGTAATAGTTTGTTCTCAACCCTCCACAGACATCCGAGGCTCCAGGAAAGGCTGCGACGGACTACCACATGGAGGCCGACAACCCAATATTCACAGACTTTGATGCAATAAGTAAAGACGTTGAAAAAGCCACCAAACTGTAACGCTGCTATTATATAATATTTTTCCTTCAAGGAGACATTGTTGATGTATTGCTGCTACAAAGAACGTGTCTATTTAAGTTGATATGAATTATTGTAAACATGCTGCCTGATTTAAAATACTGAATCATTTTGATTTTATATGAAGGAAGAGCTCGACAACAAGTGGCATGACTAACACCGAACTTTAAAAACATATATTTTCTCCATATTAATCTTCCAGGAAACAGGAAATATAGCCCTGAAATGTTTTGCAACATTTGGTGGAATAAGATAATCCTTTATGTTGGGAGTATTTATCAGAACAATAAATAACACAAGGTCACCTTATCTTCTACCCCACGTGAGCCAGCAGCTCCTGTTTCCTGTTCAGCAGCAATGTGGCAACTTTACTTTTATTGCCCTCTGTTCAGTTGTTCTCCCTGATAGAGCCGCTCTCTGTTCTGAACATTGTCCTCCTTCATTTCATGCTGAAACACACACACTACAACACCGTCTCATAACTAACTATTATATTATAATATTTTATATATATATATATAATAATATATATTACATATTTGTTTTTGAGTATTTGTTTCGGGCCTGGTTATTTTTCTATGTAATGTGCTCTTTATGAAGGTACCTGTATGAATTAGTCACAAATTGTACTTGTTATTAAACATTTTGTACAAAGTTCAAGTGTGTTGACTAAAAACACACGTGCACACATTCAGCAGAGAACTCCAGTGAGTAACATGACCTTTGTATGTTAGTGAGCGGGGAAACAGGCCAATAAACATACATTTACAGTTAGTTAATGCTTTGGGAAAGTAGCTTCTCTTCCACTGAGGCTGTAAAATGTATTTGAAGTGAGTGAGAAGGGAGGGCAGACAGAGGGAGAGATTGAGCTTTGGTCTCTGTAATAGCCGTGTCATTTATCTCCTTGGCAACATACAATAGAGGAAGTTTACAAAGAAACGACCTGCCTACTTTCACCTGCCACTCTGCCAGCAACACTAGCTGTTCCAGGTTTACAGGAAGTGGAGAGTCGGCCGTGGCATGGGCAGACTGGCTGCCAGGGAAGGGAACGGAGGAAGAAAACAAGGTGAGCCTGGTCTTTTCTGAGTCACGGTTTGGATTTAGTCAAGCTCAGACATGAGAGGGACATGAGATTTGTTTCTCTAACTATAAAGGATCGGAGCTGTGTGTACACAGGCATGTCTGGTGTAAAGTTGTGTCCTGGAGCAGCTCTGACCAAATGTTCAGGGTGTTATTTTCACCACACAGACTTCAGGTTGAAAGTGATGACTAAGATGAGGGGAAATAGATATCACAGTGTGTTTTCAGCCCATGCTTTGTTTCCCGGTACAGAACTCAATGGCCATGGATTCCACCTCTGCTTCCCTGGCTTGCTGCCTTCTGGCCATTTCTTTTGCTGCGGTCCAAACACAACAGCTGAATTTGACTATCACACCTGCAGTAACAACCCCTGGTTTGAACCTGACACACACAACGACAACGCTGTCTTCATATAACTCTACTGGACCTACAACTCTTATCTCAAACGCGACAGAGAACGCGACTGTGTTTAGCAGCACGACCCGGGACACTGAATCGACAACGACAGCAGCCGCGACTCAGAGCACAAGTCTTCTCCAGACTTCTACCCTTCAAACAGACACATCGCTGACAACCACAACACCTGCACCGACAACGCAGACCACCGTCAGCTTAACAAGTACACCTGATACCACAGCAATCACTGCTAATTCATCTCACACCGGCAACGCAACCACAGATCCAACCCACGCAACCACACAAGGTAAGCATCCGTTTTACTGCCGATTTCATTTCTCTTTGCAAGTTGATCTTTAACTGATTGGTTGGCTTTGTTCTTGTGTCACGAGGTTTGAGACTGAACGTATCAGAAGAGACGATGACCATCGTCTTCAGCATCGTACTCGGAGTGTTTGCTCTGGCTTTGGTTGCGTTCACGTTCCACAGATGCAAACATAAAATCCAATACTTTCATCAACCTCTCACTGACACTGGAGACACAGGCAAGAACTTCCCTTTTCATTATACCATCCATACGTACTATTCCGTCTGTCATTAGCAGTTCAAAACGCCCGTTTTATCTTCAGCAGATGCATTCGTGGCCGACGACGACACACTTGTAATTTCCGGAGGACTTTATGACAACCATCCAATATACGACAATGTGCCAACGGTCCCGGCAGAGCGATCGCAGTTCCGTCTCCAGTTCCTTCATTAAGGAGAGAGCGCTCCCACAGTTTGAGATGTCACCTTTGGTGCTTCACACGATGGACAAACCAATGTTTCTCATCCAATAATTAGTCCATTTAAATTCTTCATTAGAGGCTGACGGCAGTGAGGAAGGGAACATTCAAACAAGGACAATGCTGATCCATTTCAACATTACTTTTACTTATTTCACTGTCAATATTAGGATACATTAAAAGATTAAATATGATTAAGATTGTCATACATAACTACGCAGTTCCCCACACCAACAACATGAACGTTTTCAGAACAAATGAGATTTCATGTGACCACATGTAAAGGTTAATGATTCAATACAACAGCACTATATTAAAATCCATCTCCAAACCCAAAACAAACCTGCTAATAAAGCTGGAATATGAACACCTACAGCTTTCTGTTGTCATCAGTTCTATTTATCTGATCCATAACAATACTTTCTATGCATCTTAAGACATACATTGCCTATTCATATTATTAATACTGTCTATTTGATCCCTAACTTACGTCGATTAACAAAGTTGGAATATGAACATCTGAACGTGTTTAATATGGTTGGGACTGTTTATCTGACCTTAACAGCACCATTTATGCAAAGATCTTTTCAACGGTGGTCTTCTTTTTCTTGTCAGAGCCAGTAACGGCGGTCCAACCAGCATCTCTCATCCGTTTCATTGCAGCTACCTTCAAGGAGTTCCCAGGTAATTTAGGAGCCGGGCTCTGGATTTAAAAAAAAGAAAGAAAAAAGATTTAATGCGTTTTATGTTTTTTTTCTTTAATTACGATGGGATGTTTGTTATTTGTCCATGAATAAAATGCATACATGGTGTTTTCATCTAATTTTCAAAAAGCATGTTACCTGTTTTGAGACGTCCATTTTGCCGTGTGGAGCAGAAGAAACAGGCCTGGGTGCAGTCGGAAAGGTCTGCCAGGAAGTGAGAGAGAAAACTCCATTTTGTACACCTGATCAAAAACAATACACAATAAAAAGCACCAACTCACCAGGAGATCACTTTGATCAGAGCTGTCCGACTTGGGCTCAAACTGGATGCTCTTCCCCCAGCCGGCTGTCTTCTCAGCAGAAGGAGGCGTCCTGATTCTGTAGGACTGTTCATGAAGTCAAAGAGTAAACGCCAGCAAAGTCATTCAGATTTTTCATTCATGATTTGAAAATGTCAGAATAGTTCTCTATATTACTTTGATCTTTGATGTTCCGCCAACCCGGCTTGTAATACTTCTTGGGGTTTTCTGGCCTTCGTTGTGAATCGTCTATGATGCAAATCCATGAGTTTTATACATAATCACAGACTCTTATGTTATATCAACAGTTACATTACATGAACTCGTCTACCTGGGTCTTTGGTGTTGTTCCACGTGGGGTTCTGATGGATTCAGCACCAGACTGCTTCACCAAAGGAATAAAATCATAGTTTAAACTTTCTCTTGGCAACGGAGTTTCATTCGGTAATAACCTATGAATTTACTGTTGACATACAGTCTCCTCAGCAATGAGGAAGCATATGTTTGAAACCATGTGGGAGATGAAACTCACGGTTTTCCTGCTGTGTGAGGGGATTGTCCTGGACCTGGAGAAGTCAAACACGTGTCTCTTCAAAGAGCCGTCCTTTGGAGTCTCTGAGCATCTCCCTTGTTTAGAGTTTGGGGCGGGTGACTGGAATTACAGATTAATAATCGGTGAAGGATTTACGACGACACACAAGTTTTTGTCTATTGCTGATGTGCAGATGTTACCTGGTAATTCCTTGCTTCTGACAGCGGAGCGGTTTTTATTGATGACATTTCTTTCTTAAAGTCAGTCAGCTCCTTCTGCACGTTTTCCTAACGGCAAAGAAAAACGTCTCTCAAAGTATAAATTATCTGTCAAAAAGGTTGAAGTACAACCTGGTTCAGTAAAAAACAAAATGTACCTTCTCTCTGATTTCTGCCTCTATCTGTTGCTTCAGCTGATCATTTTCACTCTTGTGCTTTGTGAGATCCAACTCCTGATTTTCAGAATTTAGTATTAGAGACACATTTTCAACATCTTGTTTTATATGCTGATTGAACACACCAGAGATTTCCTGTGGGTAACAGCCGCCGCCTCCTTCTTCTTCTTCTCATCCAGCTCTGCATCCTTTTCTTCCACCATGCGGTCGTACTGGCTCTATGAAGTCACACGTTTCTTCGTCTAACATGTGTTTGGATGGCAGTCACACTGCAAACATCACATTCATAACGAGCCTACCTTGTGTTTTTCCATCAGTGCGACCATATCTGCTATCTTGTGTTGACACTTGACTTCTATGTCTTCCTTGTTCTTGACGGCCTCTGCTGCTGTTACTCTGAGCTTTTGTACCTGTAGGACAAGGTTGTTGGTTTTTATGTTTTATTGTGAAGAGCTAAATTGTTAATAAAGATGATAGTTTATAAGTAACCTCTTTCTCAAGCTCTGCTGCAAAGGTTGACTTGGACTCAAGATCCTTCAGTAACTTCTGGTGGTCTTCTTCATTTAATCTTTTAAGGTTCTGGGACTCCTCCTGAAGACCGTTGATCTAAAGACACAAGGACATCTACGTCATACAGGATTATACTTATAAGTTACATGTTTGTATCAATATGACCTACTGGAAGATCATTTAAAAAACACATTGGCGTACCAGAATCTCAAGCTGACTGGACTTGGCGTTCTCTTTTGCCATCTGTTTCTTCAGCATTTTGTTCTGAAAATATACAACTGTTAGCTGAACAAATAACAATACTTACTTGTGTGGTGTAATCAATAATAATAATATTAATAATAATAATAATGGAATTTGACATTCTTAGTCACCTTTTTTTCCATAGATTTGATCTGATTTTCCTTGTCTGTTATTTCCTCCTGCAGATGTACCCGCTACACCCAAAATCACAGAGAAACCACAATTAAACAGAGTATTACCTGATTATGATGAGGTTTATATGTGTTTAGTTGGCAAACGTACCATTTCTTCCATTTCTTTCTGCACAGTCTCCGTTTCCTGATGTTGGCTTTTGGTTTGAATGGAGTTTACTTCCTCTCTACTTGAATCAAATATGAAAATCTTAACCAGAAAGCTACACAAAGTTAAACCCCTTCAGGTGTTTAAAGTAAACTCACCGTAAACTTTGGTTTTCTTTTTGCAGTCTATGAAATTCATTTGTGAGCTTCACAGCCTTCTCCTCACTGACCTGATCAGCCAAAACAGCTCGTATGATCAATATCAACCCGACAACTAATGCAAACAGCTCACGTACACATGAAATGTTCCATCACGTCTGACTGGATGAGTCAGACCTTCATGTTTGCCTCCAAAGCTTTCACATCGGAGGATCCACTCTCCAGCTGCTGTTGAATGGACGTCTTCTCAGACTGCAGCTCATTGAAGTTGGACAGAAGATCGTTGTACTTTTCTCTTTAAAATGACATGAATTAAACAGTAGACATTAATATTACAAGTGTAGTATGTTTGATATGGAAGTGTAATGGAACGGCTGCTTGTGGAGAACAAACTGATGCTGCATGGAGTCTTCCCTCAGCTGCTCCATCTGAAAGGTCTGTTCTTTATTCTTCTGTATCTGAGTGAATAACTGTCCCTCCAGCTCCTGCACTCTGATCTGAGAGTATATATAGAAACACATCATGTGCTGAAACTACAGTGTGTTGTTGTATTTGTGTCATCTCCACAGTGGATAAGAGATGCCGAGTAAAGCAAGAAAGTCATGTAAAAACCTCTGTCAATGTGAACTTCTCCTTTAAATCCTCGAGTGCCTTTCCAGCAGCTTCACAAGCCTTCTTCAGGAGGTGATTTTCTGCTTTCTCAGCCTCTGCTTCATTCTGTACCAAGACAACATTTGACCTGGGGCTTACATTTCTAGGTATCTGTGTTAGCCTATAGAATGAACATCCCTTTTCCTTCTGAGATGAAGGCTGTGTTTGTACCACCTTAAATATCTGGGCCTCTTCACTTTTCCTTGAAAGCTCAGCCGTGAGTTCCTCCATTCTGACTTCAGCGACTTCAATCTTACCCTTCAGGGACTCAACAGACTTAGATTTGTTGTCCTAAAAACAAAAACAACACACTGTGTCTTCAGGTTGTTGTGTTCAGACTATGATGCAAATTAAGACACACCCTACCAGCTCGTCTTCAAGCATTTCCATCTGCTTGTCTTTCCTTGCACTCTGCTGCAGGTTCTCTGCTGTTGAGTAAGACATGTTTTCAGCTTGAAAGAGCATCAAACCAAAGAATATCTACATGCTTCACCCAGTGAGGCTTACCTAAAAGTGTGTTTGTCCTTTCAAGTTCTTTATCATTTGTTACAAGTTTATTCTCAAGTTCCTTGGTCCTGTTAAATGGGTCATAACAGAGCATAGTTATCATGTAATTAATTATTTGGTCAGAAAATGCTGATTCTACCTCTGCATCTCTGAGGCCAGTGAATTCTGCAGCTCCCGCCTGCTCGTCTGCATCTCCTCCAGCTTCTGTGCTTGTTGATTGTTAACTCTGCTGAGCTCCTGCAAGCTCAAGTCTTTGTTTTGAATAATCTCTCCATATTCTTCTTTGCTTTGTTCCAGCATTGCAGCAATGGCGTCACGTTTTTTCTGAGGGTTAGAACACATGTTCAGTCTGGGCAGATAATAAGGCAGCAAGAACCTCAGCACACTCACCTCAGTGTCTTTGCTTTGCTGCTCTGCAGAATGCAGTTTCTGAACAAGGTATTCCTGTTGGGTTTTTGAGCTTTTGAGAAGTCCATACTGATCATCTGTAAAGTGAGTAAATATTTAATGATAGTCTTCTCTAGTGTTCCTTCAAATAAGAGTGTACTAACACAAACAAACACGTCATATTTTTATAGTCAGACCTACTTTTTCCACTTTGTGTCATTTTCAAGCAGTTATCCCAAAATACTGAGACCACGACGTCATTAGTAACCAGTTATTGGTTTGTTGGGAACACATCAGATAGGTGCTAGGCTATCAGAACAGCATTACTTACAGAGAAGGTAATGCCTGCACACTGCTCCACGCCACCATGTATTCATGTTCCAATCATGCGTTTGTATTACTCTATTCACCTACTTCTTCTACGTGCCTGCTAACATATAAAGCTATGAGCACTAAATCTTGAACTCTAATCATGGTCTCACTTGTCGCCTCTTGGAGTTGTTTGCGGTGCGTCTGGGTTTCATGGAGGTCAAACAGCACCTTTTGTAGTTCACTTTCCTTTTCCGTCATTTTGGTTTGTAGTTCTGTAACCTGTGAATGTTACCTTAATCCGTAAGCTGTTTGTTTTAAAATACACGGATCTGAAGAATGGGATTCTACTAACCTGCTTCTCTTTCATGTTATATTCTTGATGATATTTCTCTTTTACATCTTCAGATTGCAGCAAGTCTTCTTTGACTGGAAACAGATTTTTGATAAAAGTCTACATGCTGTCTTGCTCAATAATGAATCATTAATTTATCACATGTCATTTATAATGTATTTCAGACCAATAATAATATTTGGCGTTACTGTATGAAGCCCAACCTTTCTGCAACTTTTGTTGATCAGCTTCTGCTCGAACACGAAGGCTCTCAAATGCTGCAATCAGTTTCTACAGAAAAAAGACTGTAAACTCACCAAACCGTATGTCCTACTGTTTAACTGACTTCTGTCCAACACATTATTTAGAGAATTATGACGTATATTTAGAGGTTATTTACCTGAATACGCTCACTATTTTCCTTAAAGAGATTATGTGTTTCTTCTCTTTCAGATTCAACTACAAAAGTAAAAAGATGTGTTGTAAAATATGCAGCAATGCCTCTTTATTTTCATGACTTTAATAATATGGAAGCTGATAAATGTGAAGCACTTTTTACTTACATAAATGCATTTTCTCAGTTGAATGCTGAAAAGTATCTTTGAGTATATTAAACATGTTCCTCGTGGTGTTGCTTCTGTATTAAACATGTTAAATGAGAAGACATTTAGATTTTAAAAGTAGATTATGTAGTTTACTTACAGAGTATTTTTCAAATAAAAACCCATACTTGTTCCTCAAATCCTCATTTTCACTGATCTGTTCCTCCAGCTTCATGCTAAGACTTTCATTTCCAAACTGTGAAGACAGAGCACACGTGATAGATACCAGTGTTTGTTGGAGTAGAGTATGCCCTTCCTCTACTATCAATATAATATGTGGTTAGTGAGAGATTGAGACAAAGACCGATAAAGGAGGCACACACCTGCAGTTCTTGAATGGCTTTGCGCTGAGTTTCAATTGTTCTTTTGTTGTCTTGGAGTCCCTTTTCCTTTTGTACAGTGTCGGCGTGAACTTTAACCTTCCAACAGTTAATTTTCTCAACTTCATCAAACAGCTTGGAATAAAGCTGTCCATGAGTGCAATTATTCTGGGGAATATTCACAATGACGGGAAGTAAATTGACATTCTTCTGAATAAACACTTTGCAAAGGCTGAAATCTATTCATCACTTTACAGTTTTGTACAATGACAATATTACCCCGCCTTTTTCCATTGGTGGCACGACTTTCACATTGGGGAAGTCTTTAGGGGAGAGACAATATTCATTATAACAGTTTCTTGATACTTGCCAACATCTGTGCTGAAATGATGCAGCCGATGTTGAATATTAAATACCTGGTCTGGGTGGTTTACTTGGTACAAACATGCTGGGGGGAGGCACGCTCTGCTCCTTTTCCAAACCTTTACTGTTACTCTAGAAGGAAAACAGTATGCTTAGTCATCATAAATAATTACTACCTCTTAGACAAAGCTTCCATCTTTCACATCTTCTGTACACACGTTATGTTTAAGACGGTCAATGCTGGCAAGAACACAAACGTTGGCTTATTATTGTGAAGGACCTCCCAGTGCTGAGCTGTAATACAGAGGTCTTTTCAGCCCCCCCCCCCCCCCCCCCCCCCCCCAAGGCCTATAGAGACCAGGTGGAGGCGTTACATATCATATCAAACTGTGTTCCTTATTAAAGTGGTCAACAATTATGTGCAGTGCAGCCTATAGTTCCATGTATAACAGTACTTTGTAATGATTTATTTATACAACGCTAAGATATTAAAATAGCCTGGTTGAAGACTTTGTGAGGTGGTGCAGGTCCAACCACCTGCAGCTGAACACCTCCAAGACCAAGGAGATGGTGGTGGACTTCAGAAGGAAGAAACCACATCTCCAACCTGTGTCCATCGAGGGGGTCGATGTGGAGGTGGTCAGGACATACAAATATCTGGGGCTGCAGCTGGACGACAGGTTGGACTGGACAGCAAACTCTGTCCACAGGAAAGGTACTTCCTGAGAAGGCAACATCTGTAAAAAACTGCTGCGGATGTTCTACCAGTCTGTGGTGGCCAGCGTCCTCTTCTACGCTGTGGTTTGCTGGGGAGGAAGCAGCAAGAAGAGGGACGCTGCCCGACTGGACAGACTGGTGAGGAGAGCTGGACTCTCTGGTGACAGTGGCAGAGAGAAGGACCCTGGACAAACTGCTGTCCATACTGGACAACACCCACCACCCTCTGCACAACACCTTCATCAGGCAGAGGAGTGTGTTCAGTGGTAGACTGCTGTCCCAATCCTGCTCCACCAACAGACTTAAGAACTCTTTCGTCGCCCTGGCCATCAGACTATACAACAGCTCTCAGTGATGGCAGGAGGAGGCACAATAGACAACGGACACTTGGTCACTTTATAGTTGTAATATAGTTTATAGTTGTGTAAAATAAAACATTTTATTTCTAGTCACTTTCTATTTTATATAGCTTTTGTATAGATTCTAATGTATGTTTAATGTATAATGTATGTTCTATGTATTTTATTGCTAATGGATGCTTGAATTTCCTTCGGGATCAATAAAGTATCTATCTATCTATCTATCTATCTATCTATCTATCTATCTATCTATCTATCTATCTATCTAGTAGTTGTAGACAGATTATTATTCTTTTTTATTTATTTGTTTATTTCGGGCATGTCAATTAAATCGTCATCACACTTCATCTTTGTTCAAATAATACAACACACATGGTCGAAAGGGAAAGAAGCCAAAGCTTATCTAGTCCCGCCCCCATGAATTAATATATTTATAGAACATACTGATGCATTTCTACATCACAACATAACATTTAACACATGGGAAGATTTACATTTGATTATTATAGGTTGTAGTCATGTTAATGAGTAGTTTTGGACATTTTTGTTTTTGGAAGAAACATGTATTTGTCAAACTATTTCGGGGACCCCCTGCAGTAAGTCTGCGGACCCTCTAGGGGTCGCGGGACCCCTGTTGTTAGTATCATCGTGTTTAATTTATCGGTAGTTAACTAGTTAATTAAATTAACGTCAGTGTACCTGCTGCAGCGGATTCATCAGGTCGGCAGACTTGTCCGCGGTTTCCTGCGGTCGAACAGCGGACACTTGTCCCGTATTCACCCGGGGAGGAACCAGCAGTCTGAAGTTAAAGCCCCGGCCTTTCTCCATCCTGGCAAAAAGACCACACGTTACCTAGCAACGTAACGTGACGTCACAGGTGAACTGCTAACGGCACGTTAAGACGTAGAAGACATTTAGTTAATTATGAGATATGATGTAAGACAATCCTTCCACATTACGTCACGTCCAGGCTAAGTCAATTAGCTAGCTAGCTAGTTTAACGTTAGCTGTCAAGCTAACCTGCGTCACTTGACGTGAGCTCGTTTAACGGGACCGTTAGCTAGTTAATGTTAGCTCACCTAATTCACAGTTCCCGACGAAACAATGATAAACAAATAAATAGCTGCCACACAAAGCATTTAACGTCGTCGGGACATTATATTTTAAACAGTCGCCTACCTGTCGGTAAATGTAAGGACACAGAGTTACGGACGTTAGCCCTTAGCCGTTAGCGTCTTTTTCAGTCCGACCGTAGCGGGCGCGTGCGACCTTTCTTCCGTTGGGTTCTGTCGCGCGAGACCAACCGTTACTTTTCAAATGTTATGTGTTAAAAGCTTAGCGGCCGAAAGGAAGCTTCACGTCCAGACCGTTTTGTGTTTTTACTTACATAAGTGCATTTTCTCAGCTGACGCTGGAAAATATACGTTTAGATGAAAAAATAAATAAAATAAAATAAAAGTTTTAAAAAGTACATTGCCATTTTTTTTGTTTACTGCTGAATTTACATTTCCTAACGTGACATTCTGCCATTATAATTCATTTAATTTATTTTAAAGTACTTATTTTATTTGTTTACTGCTGAATTTACATTTCTAAATGTGACATTTTACCATTATAATTAATTTTATTTATTATAAAGTACTTATTTTACTTTTGAAAAAAAATATTTGAAAACCGGATTTTCCCACGTTAACGCAAAAATATTTATAAACATAGTCATGTGTATAAGTGTATTTTCATTTTCTACGTTCGGCGTAGAGCGGTTAACGTTACGTCACGGGCGCGTGTGGGTTCTGTAGAGTGACTAACGGTTAAACAACAGGGAGCATAAATCAGATTAAAATGTTAAATCCTCACACCCTCACGATGACGTCATTTGATGATGTCATATCCGTTGTTTAATAAATGGATATGTATGTGTTTTTCATTACTAAGATCTGATTTTGCAGTAATAGATACAACCACTGCTGTCATTGCAACCAAATGGTCATATATAATTACTGGAACGAACTTCCTATTAGGGAAGAGATACTCACTGAAACCGTCAACACAGCATCAGTTTTGCACATTAAGATTACAACCAGCGAAACAAAATAGTGCCAGAGGTTATAATTGTCCAGCCATTATTCTATTAAGCCTACTTTATATCATTTATTATTATTTTTTTTATTGTGGTTGTTATAAAAAGAGCATAATTTGATAAATAAAAAAAAAAGACGTCAATGCTGTGGAAGAATTTATCTCATAATAAAACAAATGTGACAGTAAATCCGGCGATGCACTTCCTCCATCCAAGTCTGTTTGTTAAAGGTTAATGAGGTGATACCGGCGTTCATTCTAAGGAAAATAGAGTTATTGCATCACAACTATCTGAGCTGGGATGTACCAGAAACACAGAATAAAGTCGACTGCTTTGCATTCTTGTCAAGCCACAGTTTATTAGATTTTCTGATGTGTTCAACATTAACTTGCAGTCAGTGGCACATTCTCCTATGACGTGAATACACAAAGCTACGCGACGAGGTTTAATGCCCTCACAATTCTAGATAAGCCCCGTCATCAAAAACAACCCAAACATGTCTAAAAGAGAAATGAATATATTTGTGGAATATATAAAGTGATAGTGAACACAGAGGATGTTTGTTTAAATCAGCAGGTGCAGCGAGATGAATACTAACAGAAAATGCCTGCAATTGTCTTCTTTGCATGTTTTCCTCATGAAAAATAACGTTTTATTATCTGATGGTACATTCCAGAAGATTAAAATATCAGACATTGTGTGCCGCATGACAGTTATAGCGATGCCATCCGAGATGAAAAGAAAATATCATAATATCCAAACAATATACGTGACATAAAAAAAGACGAGGCAAATTTGAATAGTCTACCAAAACACATAACAGTCCCTGTAAGAACGCGAGAGGTATTTTATGTGTATTGTTTAGAGTATAAAGGGCTTTAATGGGCGTGTGGATGTTTTATATTGAATCCCAGGTGAGGCTTCAGACACAATTCATTACAAAACAGAAGAATCAGCTCACGACGCGCCTCATAGACACGATTCATCTCAACCAAACAAACATGAAATGGGATATCAGACGGTGTCTTCTGTGTTCATAGCCTCCGCCATCACCTTGGCAGCGTTGTCCCTGTTGGACCTTGGTTCCCGACCTCCCACCCTCGCCATCCTCTCCTCCTCCTTCTTCTCTTTGGCCAGCAGGCGATAGTTGAGTCCCATCCCCGCAAACAGGATGAAGCTGGAGACGACGAGGAGGATGCCGCAGCCCTGGTACGTGTACTTATAGTCGTGATAGACGTCCTTGAACCGCCCTGTCCAGAGAAAAAATCAGCATCATTCAAGTGCTCCTACACCTTTTTCCAAAGTCAAATTCAAGCACTTTTCAGGCATTTCCAGGTGCATTTCCATGCTTTTCCAGCCCCTTCCAGCTGTGGTAAACTCCATATTTGTATCAATCCAATGGTCAGTATTCAGTCTACTTATTATGTCACTTGTTCATCACATTAAATGAGATGTTATTGTCCTCTAAACAACCAACATGATGTTTGGAGACAGCTTTTTACAGAAGGACCACAAATGAAAGGAAAACTAATTCCACTAACAGATCCACAGAAATATAATCACCAACTATTTTCATCATCTGTTCATCATCAAAAGGCATTTTTCATAAAGAAATGTCAGAAAATGCTGTTTTCAGTCCCTCAAATATGGAGATCTTCTTTTCTCTGTTCATCACAATGTTTTCAAGGATTTCCGACACAGAAATACAGTAAAATGAATCACTCACCGAGCAGAGGGGGTCCTAACAACACAGGGCCACACTCCAAGATGGTGACCAGCCCGACGGCGCTGGAGAACCGCTGGGCTCCCACCAGGTCCATCAGGGTCTCGAACAGCACCGAGCTCAGCCAGCCGAACGCAAACCCGAAGAAGATGGCGTAGATCACGAAGCCCTTGTAGTCGACCGACATCGGCGCCAGGATGTGGCACACGCCGTTGTACAGCACGGAGGCGGCAAAGAAGTACTGTATCCGGGGCCGGACCCACTTGGTGTTGGCCACGATGCCCATGGAGGGCCGGGCCACCATGTCCACCATCGCCAGCACGGACAGCAGGAACGCCGCCTTGTCCTTCGGGATGTCTTTGCTCTTTGCGTAATTACTGAGGAACACCAGCGGCGCAAAGAGGCCGAAGAACATGACGATGTTGCCGATGATGTAGAGCACGAAGCCGCGGTGCTTGAACAAGGAGAGGTCGATGAAGCTGTTGATGATCTGCCCCGCGCTCCTCCTCTCGGTGCTCTTCTCCGCCGGTTTGGGTTTGGGTCCGATCGGACGCATGAGGGAGCCGGCCACGCAGCAGTTGAAGAGCAGGCCGCCGAGGATCAAGAAGCTTCCCCTCCAGCCGAACTTCTCAAAGAGCCAGGTGTTGATGGGAGCCATGGTGGAGAGCACGACGGGGCTGCCGGCCATGGCGATGCCGTTAGCGATGGGCCGCTTGTTGAAGAAGTACTTTCCGATCATGGTGAGGGCCGGGTTGAGGTTGAAGGCCAAGCCCAAACCTAGAGAGACAGATCATTAAACCAGAGGTCTTCAACGTTTTCAGGCCCAGGACCCCCAAGGCCTATAGAGACCCGGTCTCTATAGGCCTTTATAGGGACCCCCTATTACATAATGTTCCTTATTAAACAATAATAACGTGTAGTGCAGCCTATAGTTCATGTATAACAGGACTTCGTAATGATGGATTTAAACAATGCTAACACATTAAAATAATAATTGTTGACAGATTCATATTTAAATTCTATTTTGGCATTTCTACATCACAATTTCTCAAAATAATATTAAACAAACAGGAAGATATTCATGTTAAGGTGTATTTTTGGGCATGTTTATATTTTTGGAGTAAAAAGTAACTCTGCGGACCCCCCTGTTGTAAGATCTCTGCATTAAACTGTGTGGAGATGATTTCTTGGTGTTTTTAATGTGGAGGAAGAACACTAGATGGCAACAGTGCACAGGAAAGTAAAAAGTGAGTCATGACCAGCACATATATAGAAAGTTAAATATCGAGGTACCTCCCACCACGCCGATACAGAAGTACAGGGCCTGAACAGAGTTGCAGAAGGAGGCGGCGATGAGGCCGCACCCCGACAGGCATCCTCCCGCCATCATGACGGGCCGGCTCCCGTATTTATTCACCAGGATGCTGCTGATGGGACCTGAACACAGGGAAAAACCCACATATCAGAAGCTGAGCCAAATTCATCAATGTGCATGTTCACCACCAGGGGGCTCCAGTGCTGCAGCTGCCGCTCAGCAGAAGATCCAAACAACTCCTCCCGCAATCATTTGTGTCAGTGCTGCACTGCAGTAGATGTGTTCTAATGCCATTAATAACAGCACATGTCATAAAAAAACAGGAACGCCGTCATGAAAGAATCATTCATTTGTGTTGGAGATTCATAAAAATCCATGGAGGGATCATTTATTGGTGGATTTGTGTTAAATGCATTTGAAATGATGATTGGATAAGTGTGTGTGTGTGTGTGTGTGTGTGTGTGTGTGTGTGGTAACTGCTACATTACTTCCCAAAGAAAGAGAGACAGAATCAGATCCACTCATTAATATGCACGCACCTCGGATTCCACATCAATTCATGAAAAATCAGCACGACTTGTAAACAAATGACACGCAACAAAATCAAACCACCACACCATCTCCATCGGTGGCAACGAGCGACGAGCAACGAGCAACGAGCAACGCGAGGACCTATATGAGTACGAGGCCCCACGTGGACGTCTGCCTCTCCTGCCAACATCCCTGCACCGCCCGACGGAGCCAAATGGAAACTGACAGTTTTTGTTTAGAGGTTGTCCAGACTCATTTGGCAGCAGGGCTGCAAAGACAAAGGGGCTTTTAAATTGTAATGCAGGCCCGTCTCCGCACTAACAATGAGTTCTTTCCTTCCCCGCCTCGCAGGGGGAAGAGTTGCTGGGGATAAAAAGGTTGGAGACGGACCAATGTAGAATATTATGAAACGTAATGAATCAAAAATTGAAGTGAGTGCAGAAGGAAACGCAACAGTCGGCTGTTAATGAACTTCCCCCCGCCGATGTGCTCGGAATGTCCAAGAAGAACGTGCGCTAACAGGCTCGGCTGTCATCTTCGTCGCCGTGCCGACGGAGCTTTCTATTACCATGCTGTCATCGCTGGTGTTTACATGTAAACGCTTGCCTTCATTAACGACGCTGCAGCTGCAGATGTGACGTTGTCTGCACCAAGGGGAAAGCAGGCGGATGAGTCACCAAAGAAGACCAATCAGACGCTCTGGCAGGGCAACTATGTGGCCTTTGACCCCTGCAGGGAATGTGCTGCTCAACACTAAGCAGCATTGAAGTGTACTTACCGTGGACGTGCAGCTTCCCCGCCTTCCACACGCCATTCTGTGGGAAGTTCATAGTTTGGCAACTTGTTTACGCATGTGAGCAACTTTCCATGCAATTATGACGGCGTACTGTAGGATAAAATAAATCAAACGGAGCCGAGGGAGGGGGGCAATATTCAGAGAAACAAAGTGGCAGGTTAGCAGCTAGCGGTAGCTTTCACTTGTTGCCTCAGCAACGGCAAACATCCGGTCTCAGTGTCACCAGGCAACTTGTTTATATCGGCCCATAAGATGACAGTTTGTCCTGAATAAAAGCAACAATAAGCATCAACATCATCACCCTAAGGACCTTAACGAGGTGATGTCACACGTTATTAATTACAAACATAAACGTACATTCATGGGACGTTAGAAAACATAGATGCTGGTTATTAGCATCGGAATAAGCTCGCAAATTTGCCTCTTTTTGTCTCCCCCCCTCCCGGCTCTGTGTTTTCCCTTCAGCGGCTCTGATACTCTGATACTCTGATACTCTGATACTCTGATACTCTGATACTCTGATACTCCATCGTATGCTAGCAATAAACCAATGTCCACTTTTATTTTATTGCTTGCAGATCTTGTGAAATACATTTTTTACACTCAGGCCAGAGTAGAAAATGTGATATTGAGTTGTTTTATATGGTGTAATATTTTCCACGCTGGAGCAACTTTCCCTCTAACTTCACTGAGATTAGAGTGAGAAGAAGTGAGTCAGCGTTTCCCGGTTTCTCACGTCGGAGTGAAGAAGACGAGAGCTGAACTCTCTGTTCTCTCCGTGTCGAGTATCACGCTCATGAATGGAGCCTCATCACCACCTGACCGGCCAGACCGCCGTGATGTCACCGGCCTCATTCATCTCACCCCCCCTCCCCCGCCGGTCTCCAAGCACAATGGGAACCAGGCCACCTCCCCCAAAGTCACATTCAAGCAGTTTCCAAGCATTTCAAGGTGCATTTCCATGCTTTTCCAGCCCCTTCCAGCTGTGGTAAACTCCATCTTTGTATCAATCCAATGGTCAGTATTCAGTCTACTTATTATGTCACTTGTTCATCACATTAAATGAGATGTTATTGTCCTCTAAACAACCAACATGATGTTTGGAGACAGCTTTTTACAGAAGGACCACAAATGAAAGGAAAACTAATTCCACTAACAGATCCACAGAAATATAATCACCAACTATTTTCATCATCTGTTCATCATCAAAAGTCATTTTTCATAAAGAAATGTCAGAAAATGCTGTTTTCAGTCCCTCAGATATGGAGATCTTCTTTTCTCTGTTCTATCATAGATGTCATCACATACAACACACGTTTCAAGACCTTTATTCTACATCCAAGACCTTTTCAAACACCACACTAAAATGCAAGTGTTTTCAAGGATTTCCAGCACCCCTGGGGGAACAATAAGCAGGTATACGTGGCTGAAAGCCTATTCACGGCCTCCAGAGACGGATAACGCTGCACTCTTGTGAGCAAGCCTTCAGCGGAGGAGTTACGGTGTCGTGTTATCTGGGAGTGAAGGTTTGATTTAAGGCGATCACCCAGAGACGACGGCCTCTTTGTGGACGGGCCGAGGATCGGCTTTCAACCACACCGGGAGTAAATCTTCTACACTCCTGCTAACAGCCACAAATTGATTCCATCCATAAATCCTGTCGGCGTGCTAAAACGTCAAAGATAAGAAAACACAGGTTGTTTTAGCTCACCTCCGCCGTACATGACCGCTAGCATGATGGAGGAGATCCAGGACACCTGGCTGCTGGTCACGTCGAAGATGGCCTCGATCTCCTTGAAGAAGACGGTGATGGACTTGGGGAAGGCGTAGGAGAAGCCGATGGAGATGAAGGCCCCGGCCACCACCATCCAACCCCAGCCACCCTCGGGGGGCGTGTAGCCCACAGGACCTCCCACGGCGGGCGCCATCTCTTTACTCGCTCACAGGACTTTTCTCACGCACTCGAGGATCTGATCAGGAGAGAAGAAACACAACTTTAGTTCCCTGTTCTGGTCTAGGACCAGCATTTCTAATGAGTTGTTTTACAATCCGTCTCATAGATCCGCTGCTGCAGAATCGTTTGGATCACACAAATAAGAAATCCGGCAGCTCGGGCCTTTTAAAACTATGGATTTCCCTCCACAGCTATAAGAACATTTTTAAACGACGATTGAAAATGCATTTATTCAGCATGGGCTTTAACTAGTCACTCTTCCTTTGTTTTATACTTATCTTTCTGTTTTATTGCACTTATGTCTTCCCTTTTGTTTTATTACCTTGTTTTTATTGTGCAGTTTCTGCACATTTCAAACCGTTTTCATTTATTCGCCTGTTTCTTTCACTTTGTTGTAAAACACTTTTGAACTACTCCCCCTGTATGAAAGGCGCCATAGAAATAAAAGTTAATTATTATTATTGTCCTCAGCTTTGAAACATTTCATCAACAGCTCTGAACATCAACTACAAATGGAAAAGAGAGAGTTTAACTGAATATGGAGCCTTATAGATGGGAATAAAGCCATCGTCTAATACCGGACAACAAAGAGAGGAAACACAGAACGTAACATACAATATGCTCGGCTATTTCTGCAGTCTGTTATCCTTGCTGCAACAGTCTGGTTGTATAACAGAGGCTCTTATTAACAGACTGTCCTTGAACTTTCCACGACGGTAGGAATCACAGCTGTGATCTGTGGTTGTTCAATCAGTCCAATAAATCCTCACGTTTCTGTTTCAAACCTCAATGTGACTGAATGTGTTTAAGTATGAGTTAATTATTTCCCCGTGGATAAGACCCTGATAGCACTGATGTTCCTCCTACAGGCGTGTTGCCTTCAGGTGACTGACTGTGGGCGAACACCAGTTGAACTGAAGGTTTTCGTTTCTAAGGGTGAAGCCGCTCAGAGCGGCGGTACGATATTCACACTTTTATTCTCCTTCAATTCAAAAAACAAAAAACGCAACTGAATGTGAGTTCTTGTCTACGACGGCGTAAAAAAGAAGAAAAAAAGAAGCAGAGCCGAGAGAGGGGGGCAATATTTTAAGAAAAAAAAGTCGCAATTTTGCGATTTATTCCGATGCTAACACCCAGCATCTATGCTAGCTAACGTCCCATGAATGTACATGTATGTAATGAATCATCCCAACGTGTGACATCACCTCGTTAAGGTCCTTAGGGTGATGATGTTGATGCTTATTGTTGCTTTTATTCATATGAGGACAAACTGTCATCTGGGCTAACATGCTAGTTGCCATAGCAACGGCAAACATCTGGTCAAGCAACCCCCCTGGAGTCTCACTTCTTTCCAGGTGATGAATGAATAAGAGTCTTACTGTAGTGTTTACGGGGGGACCACATGGACCGGGGACCACATGGACCAGACCACCAACACCGGTTGAACACACACTGCTGGATCGCTCCGGGCTCCGTTGAGCCGAGCAGGACTTGATTTGGTTGATGAATCGGTTTAGTGCCGGTGTCCTGTGTGACTGGTGAATATTTCATGTGTTAAAGAACTTGTTTTATTGAGCTGGGACGTTCGGAACGTTCCTCCTGCATTATTCTGCAGAGAAGGAATACGTCACGGAGGTGAGATAAGCATGTGTTTTTATTTATTCATGCATGAGTTTAAGGTTCACTTAGAATAATTACATAGAAACCCACTCGGCTGTGACAAATTAAATGTGCATAAAGATAAGACAACACACAATGTGCTGTGTTTTATTCACTACATGTTTCATTTGTTTTTTAGATTAGATAAGATTACATAAAGGAGGCGTGCATCATCAAGAGGACGTGGAATTATTCCTGTTTGTTTAATAACATTGGGATACCAGATGTTGTAGTTAGCCTAGCTTAGCATAAAGACTGAAGGTAGGGGGAACAACTAGCATGTCTCCGTCCTAACAGAAGTCAATTATATTTGGAATGTTTTATTTGTTTAATCTGTACACATCGGTGACGTTAAATGCTTTCCATCCCAATGATTATCAATGCTGTCTATTCTGGTGACATCATCCACCTCCTGTATGTTACCTAGCAACCAGCTGTCGACCCTGTTAGCGCCTCCTACTGGTTTCAAAGTGGAACTAAACATCCAAACCAACTTTTTTCCAGCTGAAAACAATGGATACGGTGTTGCATTATTGATGCGTTGGGTTCCTAATCTTAATATTTTAGCGCAAAGTGTTTTCATTTTTTCATATTGTGTTATCAATATGAACCACCGAGGAATGGGAAATTATCTTATTGGGAAAAAACTTAGTTTTGCATCTTCGTAGTTCAACGTCGGGCTGCACTAAAATATGGATGAGATAGTTTCTGTCATGTATTAGTTTATAGTCACGCTGATAAATGGAGGAGCTGGATGTCCCTTCGGTTTCAGAGTCCCACAATCACCAGAAAGGTCTGCTGAAAGATTCGCCTGTCTGAGAACAGTCAGCACACATCCAGCAGGCCGACGCTCAGACGGCATGCTGGGAAACCTTCTTAAACCGGCAGCAGAGACACGGCGCTGCGATTTTTAAAGAATGAAACATTCAGTGGTTGACTTCAGATGATGAATGGAGGGAGGAGTTAAGACAGACAGGACTCCGGATAAATCAGCAAAAAACGGCAGAATAATGAATGAAGGAAAAAGGGAAAAGGGATAATTTCATAGCGAGGATTGATCGCCCGGCTCTGAAAGGTGGAGAGAAAAGCACCAAACAATCGAGTGAAAACTGCAGTCGGTTCATTTTTTAAGGGGATTAAATAAGTAGACGAATGGGCCGAGGCCGGTTCTTGCTATCCGCGGAATATGCAGCTACATAGGACCCCCGCAGCCACTAGGGGGCTCCCAAGCTGCAAGTTTCTTATTTTAAATCTGCTGACAGGTATGATGACTTTAATGAAAATGCTGGTGAATCTGCTGCATTTATTGATTGTTGCTACCTTTTATTATTATTGTCTGTAGCTTTAACTCACTCGGGTCAACTGAGATGTTTCATTTGAATTTGAGAAGTTTTCAAAATGCATCGCCACAGTCCATCTTAAAGGTTTGGAACCCCCCCAAAGGCAAGAACCGGCTCTGCATGGAGGCCGACCCCCCATCACAACATAAAGATCTAAATCAAGCCGTCAGAAGTACCACCTGACCACAAACACATCAGAAACAATGTTCTTAGGGAGTCATTTGACAAACACGGGTCACTTAGCCATTAGCAGTAGCACCCCTCCATGTGGTGCTACTGCTAACCCTAACCCCACACACAGAGTGGTTGATCTCAGATTTTATATACTCTAGGCTGAATTAAATAGTGAAAACAGACAAAGTTTCCATAATGGTGTTGAACGGGACGTTTTACACCTTGGGCTGGATGTTTGTGGAGTTCCCCTCCATCCTCCCTGCAGCCACGCTCCAGGCCTTTTCCATGACCCTGGCTTTTTCTAATACCGCTTATTAGAATTGTGTCTGATTAATTATAGATGGAGAGGAAAGCTGGTTAAATATTGGCTCAGGGAAATCAAACACTGGCATCGTAAAAAAAAAGTTTTGTTAGAACACCGCCGAAAAAGCGATACATCTTTCATGAGCATCCGGCTGGAAATTGCCCACTTATGCAAGGCAATTACTGTTAAAGTGATGTGTGTTAACGTGCACAGTGTGTGTGTGTGTGTCAAGTGTCTCACCTCGGCGGGAGCTGTCGACAGGTCGCCCGGAGGAGCTCCGCAGATAAACAGCCGTCTCGGAGGCACCTCAACACGCTGCTGACATCACCGGACGGGACGAGATTTAAAAAAGAAGCTGCTATGTTTCACAGACTGCAGGTCTGCATCCACTGATCCAACCAGTCTCCGGCGGCACCTCGGGGCCTCAGACCTCCTCCTGGAGCTGAACAGTGGAGTTCATTCAGCGCCGGGGATCAAACCGGCGGGGCGACGTGGACACGGTGGTGCTAGATGTGGAGGTCAGGGGCGTTCTTATTGGCTGTGGGAGGTCGGGGCCGTGCCTCCACCCCTCCGCCCGCCAGGAGCTGAGCTCACACACAAGGTGAGAGGAATTCACGGCGTGCAGCAGGGAGGATGTCGGGTGACGTCTGCGCTCTCACAGATAAGATGCTTCACTTCCTGCATCAGCTGATTTATCACTGGGGCCGTTTCAAACGAATAAAGAGGTCCGGATCATTCCAACAACGACACATTGTTCACCTCGTCCAACCCGAAGAAAGACTTGAACACTTCAGGGGTCAAACGTGGTTGAGCCTTTCTCCCCAACTCCCCGAGGTGCCGTTCAGCAGGCTGCCGGGACAGGAAAGCCTCATAACAGAGTGTACTTGCAAAGTGATTTCACATTCTTGACACCCTTGAAACCTGATTTCTCTTTGTTGGCTTGTTTTATGTTGTTCCCCTCCAATAAGGACTTTTATTGCTTCTCAAACAGAGGATGCAGCAGAGCTCCACCTACGATTCAGCGCCTTCTCTCCTGAAGAATGGCAACGGGTTCGGGGACAAATCATACACATCCACTCACTCTAACACACACAGACTTATGTCACACAATCTGCATTTCCAACAAACATCGCATGCTTATGAATCTTTAACCTCTACCTGCGAGCTGCTCAGTCATGTTAGTTGCATTGCTCTACAGGTGTCAATGTTGCTCTGTTGCTTGGTTGTCATCACTTTGGTGCAGAGTGAAATGTTACCACCTTTGATAGATTATCACATTATAACAATAATTAATATGTTCGAGGGAGTTTGGTGCAAACATTGGAGTGACATCATCAGGTCAACCTTTCATTGAACTTTCTAATACTAATACTACCTAAATAAATATTAGCGTGCTAACACACTAAATTAAGATGTGAACATAGTAAAAATGTCACCAAGTACCACCATCGTTGAAAAAATGAATGAATTATTTTTACATTTTGTTAAGAAACAAATATTTTATAGTGAGAAGAAAACAAACACTTAAATAAGTAAATGGCCTCATTTATAAAGTGCTTTACAGTAATGACTGACATTCACCCATTCATTCACCCATTCACACACCGACGGCAGGGCGACAGCCAGCTCGTCAGGAGCAATTAGGGTGAGGTGTCTTGCTCAGGGACACCAGGCACTCAGCTAGGAGGAGCCGGGGATCGAACCGGCAATCTTGCGGTTACCAGCCAACCCGCTCTACCTCCTGAGCTAAACCCCCCCTCTTGCTGTTGTCCATTAAAGTTCAGATTTTTGAATGCTCTTTAATATTTCCTCTCCGCTGGAGGAAGCGTCCGGGTCCGATTGCATCTGCAGCTCGGCGGCGAGGAGGAGTCGCTGCTCTAAACGACCTCATAACGCTGTCGGAAGGATTAAAATGGATCAGCTCAGTGAAACAGCTCCTATACAGTCTCATAATCTGCAGGAACATAACATACGTTCTTCTTTAACCGGGGCATTCACAGTCAGCCGACGCCACCGTGGAGCCGCCTTGATCACCGCCGATCAGACTGAACACCACGTCAATCGGATCCGCCGGTAATAAGAGTCTCATATGGTTAGTTATCTTTACAAAAACAACACCAGCAGCAGAACCGGGAGGCGTGTAAACACGGCACGGCCTCCAGCTTTCCACCGGGCTGCAGGTAATTGCACCGCGGCACACAGAAACGTACACCGGCGGGGTCAAAAGGTCACTGGCAATTACCTTTTCTGCACAGGTATGGTGGTGCGGATGAAAGTGGTATAAATCCTGGCTGGCTGCACCGAGAGAGAGCGGGGTCTTCATCGAGGGTCAGGGCGAGGGCACGGCAGCCAATTAGCTCACAGAAACATCTCTTCCAGTTAGAACGAGGCCTTAATGCACCTCCAGCTCCACAACACACTCACACTCACACACACACACACACACACACACACACACACACACACACACACACACACCGGTGTTCCTCTCAGGGCAGCAGAGACCTTCCTGGTTTCACGGCGTGGACCGACGGCAGGCAGCAGCGTCGCAGAGACGCCGAGCCTGAACGGTCCGGCAGCGATGCATCACGATGCTCAAAAATCCATCGTAACACACTCATTAGGTCCTTGAGAGCCGAGACAACGCACTCATCATCACTCTGAGATACAAATGTTCAAATCCGTTCTGTCTCCGGGGAACGGGAGGTCGCGTCTCCGGGGAACGGGAGGTCGTGTACGGGAACGGGAGGTCGCGTCTCCGGGGAACGGGAGGTCACGTCTCCGGGGAACGGGAGGTCACGTACGGGAACGGGAGGTCGCGTCTCTGGGGAACTGGAGGTCGCGTCTCCGGGGAACGGGAGGTCACGTCTCCGGGGAACGGGAGGTCGCGTCTCCGGGGAACGGGAGGTCACGTCTCCGGGGAACGGGAGGTCGCGTCTCCGGGGAACGGGAGGTCGCGTCTCCGGGGAACGGGAGGTCACGTCTCCGGGGAACGGGAGGTCGCGTCTCCGGGGAACGGGAGGTCGCGTCTCCGGGGAACGGGAGGTCGCGTCTCCAGGGAACGGGAGGTCGCGTCACCGGGGAACGGGAGGTCACGTCTCCGGGGAACGGGAGGTCACGTCTCCAGGGAACGGGAGGTCGCGTACGGGAACGGGAGGTCACGTCTCCTGGGAACTGAAGGTCACGTCTCTGGGGAACGGGAGGTCACGTCTCCGGGGAACTGGAGGTCACGTCTCCGGGGAACTGGAGGTCATGTCTCTGGGGAACGGGAGGTCACGTCTCCGGGGAACGGGAGGTCGCGTCTCCGGGGAACTGGAGGTCGCGTCTCTGGGGAACGGGAGGTCGCGTCTCGGGGAACGGGAGGTCACGTCTCCGGGGAATGGGAGGTCACGTCTCCGGGGAACTGGAGGTCACGTCTCTGGGGAACTGGAGGTCACGTCTCCGGGGAACGGGAGGTCACGTCTCCGGGGAACTGGAGGTCACGTCTCCGGGGAACTGGAGGTCACGTCTCCGGGGAACAGGAGGTCACGTACCGGAGTGCGGGAACTGGAGGTCACGTCTCTGGGGAACGGGAGTACGGGAATGGGAGGTCGCGTACGGGAGTGCGGGAACAGGAGGTCACATCTCTGGGGAACGGGAGTACGGGAATGGGAGGTCGCGTACGGGAGTGCGGGAACAGGAGGTCACATCTCTGGGGAACGGGAGTACGGGAATGGGAGGTCGCGTACGGGAGTGCGGGAACAGGAGGTCACATCTCTGGGGAACGGGAGGTCACATCTCTGGGGAACGGGAGTACGGGAATGGGAGGTCGCGTACGGGAGGTTGCGTCTTGTAGCACATGTTGATGCTGTGTGCATATGACTCTCTTCCCCTGACTGTATATTCCATATCCAGGGTCGGCCAAAAAGTCAGCAAAAATGTGCTTTAAAAAAATTTTAAAGCACCAAACAAACGTTATACACTAATTAACGTTCACCTGGGTGATTGGGACACATCATGTAAATCACTGCACCACGTCATTACTGATGCATTTAAATAGGAATAAACTGAGGACTGTGTGTGAAAACTAAATATTCCAACAGTGTATTAAAAACAGCAAATCCAGGCTACTTTCCTCACATTTTGAGTTGATGTGGCAACCAGTTCCAGAGCAACGTTATCCGACCGTCCAGCATTTATCTCCACACCAACACTCGGTTTGATGCTCCAGGTTCTTGCAGGGAAAACGGAGCAACATTTGGAACCAGAACAGCAATCAGGGTCCGAGAAAAACCAACCGGGATGCCAAATGGCGAGTTAATGGCGCTCCTGCACGCTGGCGGGGTTATGTTTGTTCCAAATGACTCGTGTGTTGCAGCCAGCTGTAGAATAACTTTCATTATTGATGCACTTTACAACCACATGTATAAAGAGAGCTGCAGGCGGCGGCCGTTCCTTCCTGTGAACGTTGCTATCTGAATCATTCGTTACACGTCGGAGCACGTTTTTAATATACGTACAACGGCGTATCAGGGCCACTAGGGGGTCAATATTCAGAGAAAAGTCACAAATGTGTGAGTTTATTACGATGCTAATGAATCATCCCAACGTGTGACATCACCTCGTTAAGGTCCTTAGGGTGATGATGTTGATGCTTATTGTTGCTTTTATTCATATGAAGACAAACTGTCATCTTATGATGCTAGCGGTAGCTTCCACTTGTTGTCATAGCAACGGCAAACATCTGTGTTAGTGGATCCAAGCAACTTGTTTATATCGCCTATATAAACCACTTTATACACTTACAAACTTTATAAAGTGTTTTTTTCTCTGAATATCGCCCCTCTCTCGGCTCCGTTTCTTTTCCCCCCCCTACAGTCACCCTGATACGCCGTCGTAGAGACGCAACAATGGACGCCACAAAAAGAATGGGTTGGCAGAAAACGGCTCAGCAACAGGCTCCAGAGGCATTCTGGGAAACACCTCGGCCACACAAGCTTGGGTTTGATCTTTTGTGTGGTTCCACGCCTCCTCTCCCATCAAACAGAACACTTTCTCTTTCATGGAGCACTTCAAGAGCTCCTTTGTGCTGCCAGGTATCCGGCCAAACAGCACTTCCTGTCATTAAGCCGTCAGCGGCGTCAGAAGTGGTGCAGGAGCGATGTGCTCACAGCGATGGATGGATTTATATGAATATGAATCTTCTTCATCAGTCAGGCTTCTTTGCATATTAGCAGCATCATGTAAAACCTCAACTCAACTCAAACTTTATAGAGCACTTTTTAAACAACAGCGGCCGATCAAAGTGCTGAACAATCTACAAACAATCACAAAAATACACATAAAGGCTGATTTGTACGAGCAAACTAAACCCACTCGTATGAACGTTCAACCATCTAAATCTGGAACACTCATCTGTGTTGTTTTATCTCCAGCCTGTCCTTCTGTTTGTATCTGTTGCATTATCCCCGAGGTTCTCCCGTGTTTTATCTCTAACTGATTTCCTGCAGCTCAACCAGCCCGACGTTCCCGTGGAGATCATTACAGATTCATCTCATCGGAAAAATACCAAATATCACCAAATCTGAAAAACACACGACAGCCAGGAAACAAAGCACACAGATGTTTGTCTGGAGCGTTAGACTGAGTTTGTGTGAGGACCGTGCAGCCTCGCGTGGTTTCCAGCGTACACGGATAAAACACGACGAAGCGGCGCTAGCGTCTCATGAATGAGTGTTTGAGGAAATGAGGCCGTGTTGATGGAACACATCCGAGAGGACAACAAAGTCTGCTTTCCTGCTCGATGGCCTTTTTACTTTTGTCTGTGAACAATAACGGCAGCTCATTGTGTCTCGTCATAAATCATTCTTAAACAAGAGAATAAGAAACGAGCCGTTCTCATGAAGCAATAAAACACACCGTGTTTAATTCCTGCGTTCAGGGACGCACCAGAGTGTCGTATTGTTGCTGCGATCGCCCGCAGACTCCACCCACGTGTCAAATGATGGAGTTTATGGGATGAGTTTTTGTGACTCGCCGTTATGATCGAAACACGTCCGAGACGTCGTCTGCATCCCAGAGACGTTCCTTCAGGTAGCAGACGGGTGGAGGACCGGAGCAGCAGACGGGTGGAGGACCGGAGCAGCAGACGGGTGGAGGACCGGAGCAGCAGACGGGTGGAGGACCGGAGCAGCAGACGGGTGGAGGACCGGAGCAGCAGACAGGTGGAGGATGGGTGGAGGACTGGAGCACCAGACGGGTGGAGGACCAGAGCAGCAGACAGGTGGAGGATGGGTGGAGGACCAGAGCAGCAGACGGGTGGAGGATGGGTGGAGGACCGGAGCTGCAGACGGGTGGAGGACCAGAGCACCAGACAGGTGGAGGACCGGAGCTGCAGACGGGTGGAGGAAGGGTGGAGGACCGGAGCAGCAGACGGGTGGAGGACCGGAGCAGCAGACGGGTGGAGGACCGGAGCAGCAGACAGGTGGAGGACCGGAGCTGCAGACGGGTGGAGGAAGGGTGGAGGACCCGAGCAGCAGACGGGTGGAGGACCGGAGCAGCAGACGGGTGGAGGACCGGAGCAGCAGACAGGTGGAGGACCGGAGCAGCAGACAGGTGGAGGATGGGTGGAGGAAGGGTGGAGGACTGGAGCACCAGACGGGTGGAGGACCAGAGCAGCAGACAGGTGGAGGATGGGTGGAGGACCAGAGCAGCAGACGGGTGGAGGATGGGTGGAGGACCGGAGCTGCAGACGGGTGGAGGACCAGAGCACCAGACGGGTGGAGGACCCGAGCAGCAGACGGGTGGAGGACCAGAGCAGCAGACAGGTGGAGGACCAGAGCAGCAGACAGGTGGAGGATGGGTGGAGGACTGGAGCACCAGACGGGTGGAGGACCACAGCAGCAGACAGGTGGAGGACCACAGCAGCAGACGGGTGGAGGACCAGAGCAGCAGACAGGTGGAGGACCGGAGCAGCAGACAGGTGGAGGAAGGGTGGAGGACCGGAGCAGCAGACAGGTGGAGGAAGGGTGGAGGACCGGAGCAGCAGACGGGTGGAGGACTGGAACACCAGACGGGTGGAGGAGCTCTGGAAGCGAGGCGGGGAAGGCAGCAGCACGGAGAGCTGACCTTGAGGGGAGCGAGGGAACCTGACAGCGTGGCGGGGGGAAGAGCGGTAACAAGGGCCGGCCATATATCAGGGAGGCAATTTGGAGCGGTTTATCCGATGAGGGTCAATTCCTCCTGCAGCGCCATAGATCAGAGTTCTCAAGCCCGAGCGTGCCGCCTCGGCGAGGCGAGGATGGATCCGTTTTCGAGTGACTGAGCCGCTGATCAAGCTCCCCGCAAATCATCCACACAAAACACAGGAGAGCGGCGTAATCACCAGGATTTGTGATGCATCAGCAGATTTATCGCCTGCTGTTTGTGGCCTTCGGAGCGCTCTGACTCGCGTCCAAATCAAATCTGTTCTAAGAGCCAATTTCACAACGTTCTCTTCAATTCTTTTACATATCAAGGACATGGAAGAGGTTATTATCTGGAGGATACAGGCATTAATGTGGTTATTATTACCGGCAGTAAAAGCTCAACACCCTCATCTGCGACTGAAGCACATTCCTCCTCCGTAAAGAAAAGACATCAAAGATTTGTACTGAATCTGTCAGCGACGCCAGCAGAGAGTCGTTCTACAGATGCCTTTACTCGCCGTCTGACCTTTTCTATCGCTGCTCTCTATTTCAGAGCGCCGTCTCTCGGCACCTCGGAGACCGGCCAGATGGCAGGTCTATTGAGTGATAAAATGTGAGAGACAAGAGCACTGTTGCACCACAAGACTCTTTGGCTCGGGGCCGAGCGGCGGTGAAGGCTGGAATGAGCACATAACTCCGGCATAACATTTGAATTCCCCTTCATGATGTCGTCCTCCTGCGCGGCCAACAGGCTGGCTCGCTGCTCACGGCGGCGTGATGAAGATGCTGACTTATTTGGGACATCCACGTTGACGCGCATCCAAGCGGGGTGGGACCATTTTAGACGAAAACTCCAAGGCATTTGCAACATAAAACCCTCATTGAGGAGAGAAATTATGAGACTCATAAAATATAATGTATTAATGTGGGGACATCTTGTGGTCAAAAATGATTTTGCAGCATGTTGATGTTGCAAATATGAAACTGGAGGCCTAAAAGGCTTTAAAACAAGGAGAAAATTATACTATAAATGTAATTTTCCCCTTTTTCCCTACTTGCTGTACTCAATAAAACCCCAAAGGAAATGGCGTTTCAAGCTTGCTTTGTATTTTGTGTTTTCTATTCATTTGTATTTGCTTCCAGCCTCCGTCCTGCACAAGTGGACACTAGTACACAAGGACACTAGTACACAGGGACACTAGTACACAAGGACACTAGTACAAAGGAAACTCGTACACAAGGACACTAGTTCACAAGGACACTAGTACAAAGGACACTAGTTCACAAGGACACTAGTACAAAGGACACTAGTACACAAGGACACTAGTACAAAGGACACTAGTACACAAGGACACTAGTACAAAGGAAACTCGTACACAAGGACACTAGTTCACAAGGACACTAGTACAAAGGACACTAGTACACAAGGACACTAGTACAAAGGACACTAGTACAAAGGACACTAGTACACAAGGACACTAGAACATGAGGACACTACTACAAAGGACACTAGTACACAAGGACACTAGTACACAACTACAAAGGACACTAGTACACAAGGACACTAGTACGAAGGACACTAGTACACAAGGACACTAGTATACAAGGACACTAGTACAAAGGACACTAGTACACAAGGACACTAGTACGAAGGACACTAGTACAAAGGAAACTAGTACAAAGGACACTAGTACACAAGGACACTAGTACAAAGGACACTAGTACACGAGGACACTAGTACGAAGGACACTAGTACACGAGGACACTAGTACAAAGGACACTAGTACACAAGGACACTAGTATACAAGGACACTAGTACAAAGGACACTAGTACACAAGGACACTAGTACACAAGGACACTAGTACGAAGGACACTAGTACACAAGGACACTAGTATACAAGGACACTAGTACAAAGGACACTAGTACACAAGGACACTAGTACGAAGGACACTAGTACACGAAGGTTTACTGAAGGGAACACGAACAGGTGAACCATCATCCATCCCATAGTCGTCCACACATCACTGGAAAGAACCTCTCCAGAAATGTAAAGCAGCATGCAGCGGATGAACGCTCAGGGGACCAAGCTCATTTGGATTCACCCTCAGGGAACCATGACCACATATGTAAACTTCATGACAACCCTTTGCATCCTCAGAGTATAACAGTTAAAGAAAGATAAAATTCTGCAGCAGTTGATAGTTTTTTTTAAACATAAAAACATGTTTCAGTAGCTATTTTAGTGGTGAAGTGCCAATCCTCACGCTGTACAGTTTTAAACCCCCCTTTTATTTAAATCTTATTATAATTCAAATCCAATCATGGTGTGACTGTTTGGGTCAATGACTCATTCTCTGCTGTCTGTAGGTGTCGCTGCTTTAGCTCCTTCCATTAGTGTCTCTGTGATGCTGCTCAGGCGTCAGCAGCGTATTCCACATTTACTTAATCCATTTATCCCTGATTTCATGACTGGAAAGCTTTGTCAGCTTGAAGACTGAAGTGTGTGTGTGTATATATATTTATATATATATATATATTTACATATATATATGTTACTACATTATACGGGCTTATACGTTGCCAATGCCGTTATCGGCAATCTGGTTATTTTACTTCCTGTCCACTAGAGGGCGTTCCAAAAACATCACCAATAAATATGTTGAATTTCCAACAGCTGACAGCTTTTACTATTGGAATTATATTCGATTCCCGAAGTTGATTCGAACAGCCCTTATATATCTATATCCATATCTATATCTATATCTATATATACATACACACACACACACACACACTGAAACGAGGAAACAGAATCAGTCGGGGACATTACCGTGGAGAATATTTATGCACTGTAATTGGAGTTACAGTGGCCTTCCTGCTTATACAGGAGTTTCACTGTACACCATCATAAAGCAGATATACTACTACTACTATAGTACTACACAGTCCACCACGCACATCCGCATCTTATCTGTGCTCGGCTCATTTTACGCTTCAGGAAGTTGGGAAAATTGACTTTAGAATTGCTCCATGCAAAGTAGCTGCACCTTCGCGGTGAGGCGCGGGGCATGGAGGTGGTGCAGGTATGCCTCCTCCATATATATATATATATATATATACAAAGTGTATACGAGGTGTGTGGAGGAATTTAGGGTACACGACATCACCACGGTAACATGATCACAACCTCGCATGCATCAACAGGCCTCTTTAGCTGTAGGATGCAACTAAAAAAAACAGCCACATCCGTCATAATCGTTTTACGGTTTTCAGGGAATAAAAATGGTAATTTGCTGACAAACACAGAGAAAAACAAAGTTCTGAGGAAGTGAAGGAGTCTGTAATACAATAGCATTTGCATTTCATACATCTGTTATATGACGGGATGTAGAGTCCTTTAGAAGGACTTCCTCTGAATGCTAATTCTGCGTCGCCACCAGAGCTTTGTCAGGGAAGGTATGTCGGCCTTGGCTGCCTGAAAAGCTCCTGATGAATAATTAATCGCTGCCACGGCAGTTAGGGCATAATTTACCTCTCCGCTTCACAGTGATTTTATTAAGGAGTGCGGCCGGCCGGCCCGGTCGGGTTGGAGGCCATGCAATATTCATCAGAGGAGAGATGCATGGGACAACGGCTCATAGCCCCAGGATTTATTTAGGAAAAACAACAATAACATCAGCGAATCCCAGCCCTCTTGTAAAAAGCCCCAGCATGCTTCACAGCTCCTCCAGCCGAGTGCAGATTTGTGGCAACCTTTTGCTGCAGGAAGTCAAATGGCTGCAGAGGAGCTGCTCTCATAGCTCATAATGCTACGCCGGCCTCCCGGGAATACGGCTGCAGAGCGATGGTGCAGGGGGGCAGTGAACGCACCGCCAGGCCGTCCTGGACGCGCTGCACATACTGTATGAGCTGAAGACGCTGCTGAGTATTTGAGTCAAACCATCAATACCAAAGTATTTCTAAGGTTCCCAAAAGTAAAAGTATGAAATATGTTTGCAGAATGGTCATCATCGTTATTAACATGTAACTAGTACTTTACATATGTTTTAATATCTTATATCCCCTAACAGAGGTGTCCAGGTCCAGGTCCTGGAGGACCGGATCGTCCTGCATGTTGCTTCACCTGCTTCAAATGTAGAAAATTTCACCAAAAAATGTCTTAAAAGTGTCATAAATTCACCAAAAGTGTCTAAAATATGTCAAAATTTCACGGAAAATGTCTAAAAATGTCAAAAATTCACCAAAAAATGTCTAAAAAATTTCAAAAATTCACCAAAAGTGTCTAAAAAATGTCAAAGATTCACCAAAAGTGTCTAAAAAATGTCAAAAATGTCTAAAAAATGTCAAAGATTTACCTCTCAAAGATGTTTTCCTTCTTCTTGTGTGTGTGTGTGTGTGTGGGGGGGTTTCTCTCATCGCCGCGGCACCGAAACAAATCACACTCTTAAATTCAACATCGCGATTAAAGGAGAGGTTAGAGGAGCAGCGCCCTTGGAAAAAGGCTCCCCGACACAGAGAAAATAAAAAACCCACGTTGTATGTAAATATGAGGAAAGCAGCCCATGAATATTTGATTTCCTGGTGATGCAGCACAGAAGATAAAAATAATGCTTCCTTCAAGTGCGCACCTCTTTATGAAATCGGGGTAAAAGCTATTCTGTGTTATCTGATTTCCTATGAAGCCGGGCGTTTCTTTTGAATTGCATCATCTTTTATTTAAATGTCAGGATCCGGCTTCCTGCTGCTGGTGTTAGATGATGATTCCTGCTTTTCACAGCTCGCCGGCATCACGAGGCGGAAGGCCGGCACGAGAGGCGGATTGGATTGAACTTGAAACGCATAAAGGTCATATTAAAAAAAGAATAAAAATGCTGATTTTACACATTTCTTATATTGAAGCATGTTTTTTTTCTCTCTCTTTGATCTGAACACAATATAAAGGAATTGTTTCCTTCAGACAACAAACACTCTTTATTTAAATCCACATATCTCACTGACCTTAAATCCATTTAATATTCGATGTCATGGTAATCTAGTTTTACAGTCTGGTAATCCCTCCTTTCTAAGAATCACTGCCAGTCCTCATACACTATCTGATATTCTAGATATATTGTATGGCGACGTAATTATATGAATAATTTACACCTCAGAAAGAATGCCAGCTTCAGCCAGTTTCAACATTTTCAAATCGGTTTGGTATTAAGCCAAACCGGTTTACTGGACCGGACCAGTATTACCTAAATCACTCATCAGTATTGCTGCTCATTACTAATGAAAGACACGTTGGATTTAGTGCCGTGGTCGCTGACAAGTTGTTTCCAGAACGCGTCATAAGAACAAATGTCGGTTCAACCGCTTTGCAAAAATCAAACCGGTTTAGCCCTGTACACTGAACCGGACCAGTGAAACCAGAAATCTGCCCAACTCTACTGAACGCTCTACATGCGAAACCAGAACGATTCCGATGCTGAGTCTTCATGTGAAAGAAGAAAGTGTTCGTAGAGATTAGTCAGCGACGAGGTTCAGACTCCAGAACCAAGACATCTATTTCTATGAAAATTTTAAAAATCCCAATTACTGCACTGAATTGGCCTTCCTTTGAAGGCTTTCCAACTTCATTGCTTTCATTCACAGAGTTTATTCTTATTATTCTTAATAACCCTTGAAGGTGCTGGAATTGAGTTTCTTGATAAGTATAAATAACTGGGTGTTTGGTTGCACAAACAGCAACATTTTAAAGTCATGTTTCTCTCCATCATCATGTAAACGTCTGGTTACCGGCTTCTTCCTGTCTCAGCTACACTATTATATATACTATATTATATATATATATAGTATATTGCAGGTTCCAGCAGCTACTTTTCTCATGTTATCACACAATTGTGATATTTCTAACCCCGTTGATCACACATTACACAACCGGGTGGGATGTTCATGTTCCTATAGCCAGGGTATGCTATAAGTGAATGCATGAAGCCGTTTACCAGCGGACATATGCACTAAGGTTGTACTGAATACCTATAATCTAAGTTCCAATAATTGGCGAGGCCTTAACGTGCCACCCTCGCGGACTGATTATCTCGCATGGTTAAGTTTTTAATCTGCGCTGTAGATTTTTTTTATTATTAATTACATCGATGAAATCCACCCTCGATGTTCGACTTGCCTTCCAGGCCAGATCACTGCTGCAAACGAGCAGATTGCATATGATGTAATAGTGGCTGTCAAATCTTCAAAAGGAAGACTTTATCAGAAAACAGAGAAGATTAAAAAGGGATTATTATAACAAAGTGTCTTTGTTGCATCACCCACCCTATACACATGCAGGATGTTGCTGCTTTTTATTGGTTTTCAATGATCTTTGTTATGATTTTGGAAGGAAACTGAAGATGACTTTTCTCTTTCCAGAGATGAAACTGTCGTTGTGGAAAACCTAGTCTTGCACTTGTGATGAGTTTGACATCACGTATCGTCCATGTTCCGTTCATTTCATTCTTTGCTTTAGAAGCAAAGATGCTTGAATAAGAAAGAGAAAGAAAGAAAGGTCATGTGCTGCTGGCCAGAGATGTCAGTGCTGATGCAAAACTTGCATATTATCTTGCAATTGCCGTTCCCGTGAGTCCGGTGCAAAACAATACAAGTGTACTCGCCTCCCTGGAAGAAAGTTATCTCTCTGCAAATCACAAGTCTTGACAAGCGCAGAACAATTATGGCTTTGTTTAATAAGGATGACCGTCAGGAACGTATATTATGCATTTTATGGCCTGAAAAAATAAATGGGTCCAATGCAGCGCACTGAAAGTTAATGTGTTGTTCATTATTGAGGCCAGTTGATCAGCAGACGTTGGGCAGTAACCACGCGATGCAGATGGGATCTTAAGAAACTAACAACCCCATCAGCAACATCTCAACGACGGGCAGCGACAACCAGCACTCATCCCACGTCTTCCCAAAGATTAGATTCTGATAGAGAAACAGAACAAGAACAACGTGTTAATGGTAACAGATTCTGCATTCATGTAACAAATTACAAGAGTTCTGGTTGCCAGTCATCTGGCCGTCTGACCAATCACATTTAAGCAGTCATGGGTTGAAGGCGTTCTGTATCCTGGCCAGAAGAATTGTGATTCAAGGTAGTATCCCGAAAATCATCAAAATGTGCTTTCTTTTTTGCACAAATGTTTTTGTAATAACTGTGAAATGTGTACATATTATTATAATACTGTGTATATATGGCTGCATTTTCATACATGGTATTTTTTTATTTGTGTTTATGTTCTTGACTTTGCTTTATTGTTAATTATTTTTAATTATTGTGTGTACTGAACACTGTACTGGCAATAAACTCTCTCTTAAACTCACTTACTCATACTGGAATTAGTTTCATATTTTGTTAAGAATTTTTTTTTTTTATTGCATCACAGACATTTTTTCCGCAAAAACAATCAAATAATCATATCAGAAATCATAAAGTCTCCCTACATAAAACAAGATAAATACATTTAATATTTTTAAAAACAGGCACTTATCTACTATGATAGTGAGCTAGATGACATTTACAATTTTATCCCCAAAATGGAACTGAACCACAATCAACTTATTTTCGTGTTTTTTAAGAATACATTCACACCTCGGAGAAGCACGGATAACAACACAAACAGAGGGACAGTCACTTCATTCTCTGCTGTTTACTCCTCTATATCATTACATGGTGAACAGTTATAGTGATCACAAATGATCAGACGACGAGATTACATGTGAGTAATAATAATAATGGAGTATACAGTATTATGGGCTTTAAACGGTCCTCAGAGAGCAATGATTAACACAGCTGTTATCGTGGCTAGCTATGTTAGCAACCAGCTGATCATAGAACAAGTAAACTCTGCAGAAAACAGCTGGAATAAAAAATATAGAAATAATACTAAAACACAGGCGATGAAAGATCTGATAAAACCCTGTAAGAAACATCAGTTGTGGTTCCTACGGCAACCACAACTGATGAAAGCGGTGGCTGATAGAAGTCACGTAGCTGTAGCAGGTAGACAAAAAGCAGCAACATGCAACCTTCAGAATGTTTTTTACGTGGAAGCAGAACAAAGCAGAGACTGATGTGATGACTGTGTGAGTCAACGAGACTCATCAGTATCAATAAGAAGCATCACAACCACCGGGAGGGAGATGTTTGAATTAAACCTGAAAGAAAAGGCTCCGCTGTCTGCAAACAGTTCAGATTCATACAAGCTGACTGTTCAAACTTCATGCTCTATATGTTTATAACGTTCATACCTTTAGCCTCCCGTTTTTAGATCATATTCTCCTTCATCATATTTTCTATTTGAGGGGACTGTGTGAACTGCAGAATATTAATTCCATTTCTCAGTGTGAACTATGTTACTGTGTGTGTGACAAATACAAAATCCTGAAATCTTGAGAGGAGCTCATGTGACCCTGATGACAACAAAAGGCTGAACTTCACACCGTCTTCTCTTATTCAGAATAGTTGCCAATTCTGTCAACTGAATCCATCATCACAGCTCTGATTCTGTATATTCTGCACATAAAGACTCAGAATGGAAACCTCAGCGACACGAGGAGAAGAAGAAGAAGAAGAAGAAGAAGAAGAAGAAGTGGATAAAAGTCCATAACGACTCATCAAGTAAAATAGAGCAATCATGGGTATCAAAGGCTCCGATGAGATCAAGAGTTGAAACAGCGATCCTCAACACAGCAGCCGGCGGTGGCTCATTAGTGGTTTACGGGGTTCGCTGTTTGGGCGCTTTGAGGGGCTTTAAAGGCAGAAAAAAAGCAAAGGAACGGCAGTTATTCTTCAAAGCAGATACTTTGTGGGGGGGGGGGACTTTTTCCTAAAACCTCAGATAAAAGAACTAAAATGTGTTGACACAAAGTGGGCTTAAGTGATGCACGGAGGCTTTGTTGTAATTATTTCCATGTGATACAGAAATGTATTAAAAGAAGAAGAAGATATAACAGGTTGTGTTCCAGAGCTTAGACCGGGTCCTTCATGGACCGTCACACAAGACTCTGACGAAACCTGGGCGACGGAGAAACGGCAAACCCGCCGCCGACAGCGCTCGGCTCCGCTGACTTTATAAGACACGACGCCAACAGATAGAGATGGATGATAGCGACTGATGCAATTTACTAGTGGGGGGGTTCACATTCCTCAGTTAATGGTTGAAAGTTGGAGTTTGCAGAAGAAAATCCTCTGAATCCGTCGGCTGGAATTGAACTCCGAGCTTAAGCGGCAAAGCCTCCGGATTGCAGTTCTTGTTTATCTGCAGATGCAGATGGAAAAACTATTAAAATCCACAGGATTCCTGTGTAAATGACGTCTGCACGGGCCTCGAAATAATGGTAACAATGTGAAAAATGAGCACGTTATGGAGATTAGGCAGGCCAACTAATCAAGGAATCTCTTGACGGGGCAGCTGAGCGCTGTGATGGATCATGTAATGTTTTTATTTCCCCTCTGAAAGTATTCTTAATTGCTCGTTACTATTACCTCTGGACCTGACATTAGTAGGTGTTCTGTTCCCCACGGATGTGAAGTCAGGTTACCAGCAGCATGTGGAAGACGTTTTCATGTTCAACAGTTATGCTTGATATTAAATAAATGGGTTAACAATACCAAGTATCTTGTATGTGAAACGAGAATTAATTAGTCGGACGATTAAATATCAAGATGGACGAAGATTTATTGTACGTAGATGTGAAACGGTGTCTGTCCATCTGCAGAGTCTGTCTGTCTGTTTCTCTGTGTGTCTGTCTGTCCATCTGTAGGGTCCGTCTGTCTCTCTACAGGGTCTGTCTGTCCATCTGTAGGGTCTGTCTGTCTCTCTGCAGGGTCTGTCTGTCTCTCTACAGGGTCTGTCTGTCCATCTGTAGGGTCTGTCTGTTAAATAAGGATCTCAGTTGGCCTCAGGTACACGTGTGTTAGATGGAGAAGACGTTTG